>NC_140943.1:66011109-66193609 GCF_014529385.1 Adiantum capillus-veneris | reverse complement strand
GTTTTATTATCTAACAATAGTTTGATTATACAAACTAATGAACCATACAATGGGAATAGAGACCATATAATTTGTTCATAAAAGCTAAAAAATACATTCATAGTAACCAAGAAGTAACCTTTAGACTTGATAAAGATAAGTCTATACATTACATTTAGTCCTGAGAGTAGGATACACTTTGTATTACATTTATCAAAGAAGTGTATACAAGGGCTATCTATCACTGATGAAAATTAAACGGATGATGGATGATTTCCTGCCACTACTGCAGTTAATGTTATAATCCCAAGGAAGGAGCCTCTTACCTGCCACCACCATCCAAAAAAAAACCAAGTCCATTAGTATTTGACAATAATTGGAAAGACAAATGTCAATGACTCCCTCCCCTTGTTATTTGGTGTCAAGAATTAAAACAAAAACTAACAACATAGCACAAATCAAGTATTATGTTTGGAGATTGACTCATATATTTGCATCTTTTAATTCCCGAAAACATAGCACAAATCAAGTATTATGTTTGGAGATTGACTCATATATTTACAAGATACACTCAAAATATCCTAACTTCAAAATTGCGGTGTTCACTATCTCCGAAAAGAAAGATCCTAAGTGATGGTATGATACCAACACCCTTTGAGCTGTGGTATTGCTCTATTGTGCCAGTGATACACCACTCTCTGTATGTGATTTACAAGATACACTCAAAATATCCTAACTTCAAAATTGCGGTGTTCACTATCTCCGAAAAGAAAGATCCAAAGTGATGGTATGATACCAACACCCTTTGAGCTGTGGTATTGGTTGGTTCAGAAGTTTGTAGCCGAGCGACAGTCCAAACCCAGATAAACAATTTGCAAAATGTCAATCCTCATCAAAGTAGTACGCACACTCTGATCCATGAAATCTTGATCCACAAGAATGTAAACTTCTATGTCAAAGTGAAAGATGAGCGTTCAACTTATAAACTAGTACAATTTCAACTCTAAATTTGCAATTATTTTTAACTACAAAGAAGGTAACAGGCATGTTGTATCACTATCGCTTCTAGTATATAAGCTCTGTAAATAGTGAAAATTTGGGTAGCATCTCCTTTGTACACAGATGATTTCTCAAAATTACAGTCACTACCGTCTCTATCGAACCCTCATTTGAGGTTTAAGGCTCAACATCATGCACCAAATGTCTTTAGCTAGGGTCAGATGTAAACACCAAATCTTCTTGCACATGGGCCTTGCAAACTCTCAATAGTATTTTCATTTTCCAAGCACTAACATGCCAAAAAATGAATTCAAAAACCTATGTTTATCATCAACGTTGAAAGTACAATTTGAGTGTAAACTCCCAAACAGTTCCCAGCTAGTTTTTTAAAATGATGATTGTCAAGAATGTCATTTTTTTCATATGTAGAAAGACTCAAAATCCTTTTCTAGATTTGAAAAGACATCTGATGTACTGTCTATTAGATGCACACAACCCTCATGCACTTAATCAATTATGTCAACACTTCTCAATAAATTCCAGCTATCTCTATTACCCAAGGTACAACACAAATTATCCTCATATGTAGACATGGCCGAGTATAGATAATAAAGATAGTTAGAAAACAGATTTAAGCTAAGAAGTTTATCAGATGCAAAACGCATACCCTATTCCTCTTTTTCCAATACAAAGTAATAGACAGCATTGTTGATGGGTCCAATTTTTTTTAAAAAAAATTAACCAAGGTTTTACTGAGTAGGTGCAAGGGCACCTACCTGTCCCGTTGTTGTTGATAGAACAATCAACTGGATAGTAAGTGAAGTATTTTGAGGATCTTCTAACATCATTTAGCATGATGAGGTTTAGACTGTGCTATATGGCCATCAATAGAAACTTCATGTATCTGTTGTATCATCATTAGTGGTCCGAGGAGCTTCCATTAGCTTCCAAGTTGCAAATGTCTGTGAGCTCGAATGCAGGTAAGGGTATGCCAAAGAGAGTAAGACAAATATTGCATATGATGGGCATGCCTAGCACTCAAGGCATGTATTCCACGCTAGATTCAGGGTGTGTGTGTGTGTGTGTGTGTGTGTGTGTGTGTGTGTGTGTGTGTGTGTGTGTGTGTGTTTGTGTGTAGGTGTGGATGGATGCAACACCCTGTGAGAGTCACGAGCATGTAAGCTCGGGGGGTTCACCGTTTAGTACCCCCTTATATAGCATGCGTTCGAGGTGTATTAAAAAACCCCTCTTTTAACATGTTTGAATGAATAAAATGACCCCTTCTTTTAGGATTTTTTTTTTCAAAATTGAATATAAAAACCCCTTATTTTAATGTATCTCTGTAAGATTGCCTAACATGGATTCATTTTAAAACCCCTCCTTTTGAACTCACGTTATACACATTAACATGATTACATAGTTTACCCCCCGAGCATGTAAGAGAAGAAGCAGAGGCCAATGATGCAAGACAAAAACTGTGAGGGCAAGGTAAACGAGGTAGAAGAGAAATACGAGAACTGCTAAAACCATTCTGTGAAGGAGCTTGTTATGCACTTAGGATTGTGTGTGTGTGTGTGTGTGTGTGTGTTAACCTACTATGTAGGGCAGCTAAGGCGGGCTGAGACGTGATGGCGTGATAAAGAAAGCAAGAGAAGTACCTGTGAGAGATCAGAACAATTCTATTTTTAAGGTGTAACATGCATGATCGAGTAACACAAGGGGTGAGTGGGTATCACCATTTCCTCTTTTTAATGTGGTTAATGTGTGTGAGAACAATGGTAAGTGTATGTGCGTGTGTATGTGATAGAACGAGAGAAACCCAAAGAAGTCCGCAAGAGGGGATTGATAGCATACCCTATATAAAATTTTGAGAAGTTTAGATGGCATTTAAAGCCTCCGAATAATTGTGCGTGTATGTACAAGTTAGATAGATGGGGCTCCAATGTCTAAAGCTTGAAGGTTAAACCTATCGGCATTAATAGATGTTATTCTGACACATTGGTTGAGGCATGTTGTGGTCATGAACTCATGTGCAAGATTGAATTAGGCCTAAAGCCTTGTCCTGGTGAGAGACAGGTATGAAGTTGTGAAGAAGAGTGAGGCAAGTTAGTAAGTATGAGATAATGGGGCATTAGCTTTTGCCCATGTAAATATGCGTACATGTGTGTGTGTGTGTGTGTGTGTGTGTGTGTGTGTGTGTGTGTGTGTGGACCTCCCCCAACCCTAGAAGAAGGTCCACATGGTGGGAGGTAGGGCCCACCATGTGGAACCCTACCCCCAACCTAGTTTGCACAAATAAGAAAAAAATACTAAATAGTATGAAGTGCTCAAAAAGGTATTGATCAAATGAAGAAAGGTTACCATTTGGTAAAGTGGTGCCACTAGGGATGATATATAAGCATGATCAATGATAGCAAAAGTCATCTAATGACGTATACTTTGTCAAGTACTAAATAGGAAAGAGTCTCTTACCACTATTCGACAAAGCTAACATGATCTATGTTGAAAAAAGTACTTTCCAATGTTTCTATATTAAGATTATCCAATATCCTAAAGAAAACATTACATATCGGGTTGACATCATCCGAGGTAATCACAATAGCAAACAGCTTCTAGATATCAACATAGTTTAGCCAAAACCTATATGTAAATAAAGTATAGTCAAGACGGTTAGGTACTACATCCTCGAGTTGCTTATACATTATGAACTAGGTAGGATAAAGAAAACAAGAAGGAAAAACCCCTTACAACAACTTCTAGTCGATGGTGAGAAACTAAATGTTATATGTGCTTGACCAAATTAGGAACCACGGTCCCAACCCAGCGACTTGGATTAGGTAGGTCAAGTCAATATATATATATAGCTGGTTTAGGCTCATTCCATGGTGCTAGCCCAACCAAAGGCTTGCTAGTGACAAGTGTGTGTGTGTGTGTGTGTGTTTATGATTGCTTATCTAACAATAGTTTGATTATACAAACTATTGGACCATACAATGGGACTAGAGACCATATAATTTGTTCATAAAAGCTAAGAAAATACATTTCTAGTAACCAAGAAGTAACCTATAGACTTGATAAAGATAAGTTTATACATTACATTTAGTCCGAGTAGGATACACTTTGTATTACATTTATAAAAAAAGTGTATACAAGGGCTACCTATCACCGATAAAACATAAACGAACGATAGATGCTCTCCTCCTGCTGCTGATGGCAGTTGTTGTTATAATCCCAAGGAAGGAGCCTCTTACCTACGACCATCCAAAAAAAAACCAAGTCCATCAGTACTTGACAATAATTTGGAAGACAGGTGTCAACGACTCCCTCCCCTTGTTTAATTGGTGTCAAGAATTAAAACAAAATCTACCAAGATAGCACAGATCAAGTATTATGTTTCAAGATTGAGTCATATATTTGCATCTTTTAATTTAAAAAAAATCGGCAACATCTCCTTTGTTATTAGGACCCAGAAAGTCTATTTTAATGCCATCTCATTCACCACTAGGCAAGGAGGCAAAAACAGGCATGTTTTCAATTGTGCCAATGATTCACCACTATGTGTATGTGATTTAGAAGATACACTCAAAATATCCTAACTCCAAAATTTTGGTGCTCACTATCTCCAAACAAAAAGATCACGTGATGGAATGATACCAACACCCTTTGGACTGTGGTATTGGCTTGTTCACAAGTTTGCAGCCGAGCAACAATCCCAACCCAGATAAACAATTTGCAAATTGTCAATCCTCATCAGAGTAGTATGACACACTGTGATCCATGAAATCTTGATCCACAAGAATGTAAACTCCTATGTCAAAGTGAAAGATGAGTGTTCAACTTATAAACTAGTAAAATTTCAACTCTAAATGTGCAATTATTTTTAACAGCAAAGAAGGTAATAGGCATGTTGTTATCACTACGGCTTCTAGTATATAAGCGCTCTAAAAGTGAAAATTTGGGCAGCATCTCCTTTGTACAATGGATGATTTCTCAAAATTCCAGTGTCTGTCGAGACCCTCACATGAGTTTTAAGGCTCAACATCATGCATCAAATGTCTTTATCTAGGGTCAGATGTAAACACCAAATCTTCTTGCACATGGGCCTTGCAAACTCTCAATAGTATTTTCATTTTCCAAGTATTAACATGACAAAAAATGAATTCAAAAACCTATGTTTATCATCAACCTTGAAAGAACAAGTTGAGTGTAAACTCCCAAACAGTTCCCAACTAATTTTTTAACACGATGATTATCAAGAATGTCATTTTTTCATATGTAGAAAGACTCAAAATCCTTTTCTAGATTTGAAAAGACATCTGATGTACTGTCTATCCGATGCACACAACCCACATGCGCTTAATCAATTATGTCACCACCTCTCAATAAATTCCAGCTATCTCTATTACCCAAGGTCACAACACGGAATATACTCATATGTAGACATGGAGGATTATAGATAAAATAGACAATTAGAAAATAGATTTAACCTAAGAAATTCATCAGAATTGGAAAAGCAATACTTTCTGTAAAGAGTCGAACTCAAAAAAAAAAAATGTTAGTTCATCTTAGTGTGTTATAGTTTGAATGCAAAACACTTACCCTATTCTTCCAATAAAAATTATTAGATAGCATTGTCCAATCTAAAAATCTCAAAATTAACAAAGGTTTTACTGAGTAGTTCCAAGGGCACCTACGTGTCCCATTGTTGCCGGTAGAACAATTAAATAGATAGTAAGTGAAGTATTTTGAGGATCTTCCAACACCATTTACCATGATGAGGTTGAGGTTGTGTTATATGGCCATCGATTGCAAATTCATGCATGTGTTGTATCATCATGAGCGGTCCAAGGAGCAGGGGTTAGCTTACAAGTTGCAAATGTCTATGAGCACGAATGTAGGTATGGGTATGCCGCCAGAGAGAGTAAGACGAAGATTGTGTATGACGGACATGCCTAGCATCAAGGCATGTATTCCACTCTAGATTCAGAGAGTGTGTGTGTGTGTGTCACTAATAATTTCTGAGGGTGAAAGTGTGTGTGTGTGTGTGTTGGCGGATACGCCGCGACGGACGTCAGCACAGCGAGAACTCACCTAACAAGATTTGTCAGCTAAGGACGAAGCTCGACCTGCAGGCGCGTGGAAGCAAGCATAGGGTGTCAATCTACACTCGACCGACTCTCGACTAATTCCTACAGAGGTCTCTACCCAATGTCAAAGCTACAGCCTTCAGGAGTGCATAAGAGAAGATTTCCTACAACGCTTCCAAGAGCCAAATACCCATCAAACGGTTTCGAAACGCCACAGAACTTGAAGGAGATCCTACTAACACCAATAGGTCGCTCTCCCTGAGGTCCATGAACCAAAATCCCAACCCTAAACACTTGGTGCAAAATCACGTAGGATGTCTGGTCGAAATTTGCAGGTTGTCGTTTCTAAAAACTAAAGTGCCTAATGTGTAGCTCTACTCAATGCGAACACGTGGATATGCTGAAATGCGAAAACGGATAATGTATACTCACCGAATCACCAGATGAAGCTCGTAGGTCAAGCTCGCAAAACTAGACCATACACCCGCAATGTACGTTTCGGCGCATAGCTCTCGTCGGGGGCAACACGCTGCACTTCTCTGCACTCGATTCTGACCACTGGTGCGTGCGTAGCGTCAAGATGAAACTCTCACTCTCTCTCGTACACAGTACGCTCACTCACAGACATAACTTTTTAAAAAATGACAAAGGTTTTTTCATTAAGGTCAAAAGTGGTATAAATACCTTACAATCTCAAACCCTAATGTTCCAATTTAACCATCTACTCAATCTAAATGTCAAAAATGGGATACAATCTGGAAACTTCTGTAAGACCGAATATTTACAAAGGTGAAATGTTCGTTTTTCTCAAAGAATAGTTACAAAAAATAATATTCCACCGAGCTCCGTAGGGTGTGTCCAGCTGCTAACACCCCCCCCCCCCCCCCCTCCTTGTTCATGTCATCCCTGACATGGCTGTTGAGCTGCTTCTTCAGTGTAGGCTTTCTCTCATCTTGAGAAGGGACTCGTATCGCGCATGCTAAGCCAATAGCGTCGGGCCAAATATATCTGTGCTGATGGTGAAGAAGCCGGTGTAGAAGGCTTCTTCAAAGGCCTGGAGGTGATACGAAGGCAAAAACATGATCCTTTGATACAATGCATGGATCACCTCGTGAGAAGGCTGAGTAGAGAGATCGTATGCACATCTATATGTATCTTGGAAGAAAAAGATATTGTCTGTAGTCTGGCCTGATTTGAAGGTTTCGAAGACTGCCAAAAGGGTTTTACATATTTTTCTCATCATGATGCAAGATAGGTCAAGCGAGCCAGTGAACAATTTGATGGCGCCCGTTAGGGTTTTCACCATGTATCGCTCACTTATTCTCTCGCCTGCCTTCAAGCCTGGCAGCTTCGGGTAATTGAGCCAAGTGGGTTGGCTTCTCTGCAACAGCTTGTGGGCCTTCCATGTCCTCATCCTTGGTAGAGGGAAGAAACTAAGGTTGTCTCTGATCACTTTAGGTGCCTCTACCAGATGGATTAGATATTGAGGATATTTTGTGATCTGTGCCTTTCTCCACCTGGGTTGAGAATCCACTATCAGCTTGACCCCTTCAGGTTTGGAGATATCTGCTTTATACAATGGCACTATTGGATCCTCTTTTATTCATTTGTTGATCGTGGTAGCTTCATATTTTAGCAGAGGATATGGGAGAGAAGGCTGTAGCCATTCACGCCGAAGGTTACTGGCATCTATCTTTTGAATAGTCATCGACTTAAACACCCTCTGCTCCCACTCCGATGCTTCTCTGGTTGTGTCTTTTACTGCCGCTTCTATGGCCTTCTGCAACTTTTCTTCCTCTTCTTGTGTCAGATCTTGGGGCTCTTGTGAGGGTCCCACCACGATTTCCTCTTGCATGGTGGTGTCCACTGGATTTGACACATTTTCTATGTCAATTCCCTCCATGGCTGCTGGCCCGGTGCTAAACTGTTGCTCTTCCATTTGTTGCTGGCCTCTCAGCTCTTATATTTGCTTCTGAAGTGTCTTCATTTCCTCTTCCGCTTGCTCTCCCATGTTTACTAGGAGGTCGTTTAGATCTACATTTATTTTTTTCGCCTCCTCAGGCTTCCTCTTGATGGCTTCGTTTTTGGTTTGCCATCTCTAAAAATCCTCATCCATCTTTCTTTTTACGGCTTCTAGCTCATTTTGCATGGCTTTGTTCTCTTCTTCCAGGCGGTTCTGCATTACCATAGACCCCTCGGCCAACATCAGCCTTTGCCGCTTCTCCAGTGTTAACTCCTTTTGGAGCTCCTTCATTTGTTCTTCATATAGCTCATTCTCTGAAGTGGTTCCAGTCGAGCTAGCAACTCGGACTATGGCCGGAGATGCTCTTAGCCGTTGGATGGTCTGATCTTTTACTTTAATCTGGTCTTTCAGCTCGATGACTTCATCCTAGCTCGCTTCATGCTCTATCTCAGCCTTTTCCTTGGCATTTCTCAAGGTTTCCACTTCTTTGGACTCTTCAGCAAGTTGTAGAGTCAGGTTGTCCCTTTATCTCTCTGCATCTATCAATGACTTGCTGATTTTCTTGTATTCTTCCTCTGCTCTTTGAAGCTTGTTTTCTGCTGCCTGATTTTGTCGTTCCATCTCCTGGCATCTTTGTAATGTCGTGTCCAGATTGGCTTGCAGCTCTGTTTGTTTCTCTATATGCTCTTGGCCCAATTTTTGTAGTGAGTCGACTTCAGCCTTGATATGCACTTCGTTTATTTTGAGAGTATCAATCTCACTCTCAGTGGCCAATGATCTTGCTCTGAGCCCAGTTAGATTTTTCATCACCACATCCCAATCATTGGAAGGTGACTGTAGGCCCACTGTATCAGCCATCTCTTTCAATTTCACTAACCGAAGGCTCTGCGTCTGTTCCTTGGGCCTTGTGCTTGCCAACTCAAAGGCCACCGCAGCTGCTTCTTCTCTAGAGTAACCAACAGCTAATAGATCAAGAAATATTCTGAAATTCTTTTCTTCTGGATCTAGCTTCTCCTCTTTTGGTTCAGCTTCTTCTTTCTGCTCTTCCTCTTGGCTCTTTCTCTTGCTTGGAATCTTCTTGTTCATCCTACTTTTGTTGGGTTTGTGGAGGGCTAAGAGGAGGTGGTGATGGTGGTGGGCTGGATTCCGGGCTTGACAGTGGAGTCGGTGGCTTCTTCTTGAAATCTCGGTCCGCCTTGGTCTTTCTCTCTCTTTCTTGGCCTTCCTGCTCTTCTAGCAGTTGCCGTCTTACTTCGTCCACTTCTTCTTCTGTAAAAGGGACATTCGGGATATTTTCCGTCATAGCATCTAAAATCTCAAAGTTTTTGATGTAGTCTTCAAACCGATCTCGGTGCACCCTTTGAGATGATTCGGACATGGCTTCTAGGGATGGCTTCCACAGCTCGCTCAAATCTCCCTTGAGTGCTCTCTCGGCTTCGAAGCTTTCCATTAGTCTTTTGAGCCGCGCCACTTTTTGTGACTTGGTTTCTTTGATCAGCACTTGTACACTTTCCTTCTTTCCTTCTTCGTCTCTAGCGGCTCTTCTAGCACGGTCTCTAACCGGCGCTTCAACTGTGTGGCTACTCTGGGTGCCCTGGGAGGTTCTTCTTCTTCTTTATCTTCTTCTAGCTTTAGCCAATCATTTTGTGAGGGAGGTTCATGCCAGTTTCCCTTGGCATGCAGTGCTCCATAGACCACTTTTGTTATTATCTCACCAGGTACAATGTAGGTGGGATTTTTGCTGCCCATCTTCACCAGGTTGTCATTGATGTAAGCAGCATAATTGATCACTTTCGGCTTGCTCTTTTGCATTGCCCAGGTGAAGGTGGTAGCAATGGCTCCAGGTGGAATTCTGTACTTCTGTGGCCGCTTTGTACACATGTGGAAGTACTGGTTGTAGAGCTGGCTCATGATAGCCACTTTTGGGTTTGCAATATCTTCAAAAGTGTAGTTGTTCTTCTTTTGTGAGTACACCTTGACTTCATCTCGCCTCTTTATCACACTATCTCCCTTGTTGGAGATGTCAAGTGCGGCTGCCACCACCCTCTCTGTGATGACGATCATGGTATCTGGCTTGCTCTGCAGATCAGTGACTCTGGCCACTCCATCTTCTTTGATAGTGGTTACAAATTCCCACACTCTTTTGATGTCAATCCCCGCTGGCAAAGCTTCAAAGTAGTTATGGAGATCTAGATTTTCCAGGTAATCCCCCATCTTGCTTCTGAAAAATTCATTGAGCTCCCCTGGTATCATGGGTAGCTCCACCGCATTTCCTTCACGATCTTTGAATACGCCTCGGTAGATCTTCAAATCATTGGACTCTAGCAAATCATCCTGTATCCATGTGCTTGTGGGCTCATAGTTCCTTCTAGGATTACAAACAGCTCCACTTCTTCTACATAGTCTTTTATTGTCATCCTCTTCTTCTTTGCAGGTGATTTTGTGGCTGCCATGGATCCTGTTGCACTCAGTAGTCCGAAGTTAGCATTTTTTTCCATATTAGTTGATAAACTGAGTTCTAACTATCCAAATGACTCGAAAATTGAAAATAAAACTTAAAAGGAACTAGGAAAACTCTCCATGTTCTCACAGTAGCTTTCTGGCTAAAAATCATCATTTAGACATCCTACACGTAGGATGTCTACCTTGTCTGTTTTTGGTGAAACTTGTTAGGCTGGTGGCCCTTGACCTGTGCAACATGGCTATGTGATTGGAGTTGGGTTTGGGCATCAAAAAGTGCAATTTTGGGCAGATTCAGGCTTTAGGCTCACAAATTGGGTAGGATGTCCTCAACAGGTGGCAAATGATATTCAAATGGGTTGAAAGTTGATATACAAGCTTCTTGCACCATGTTAATGGCTCCTATGAAGTCATTTCTTGCACAGAAGGTCAATATCATACTGGAGACATACTATGCGTAGGATGTCTTTTTCATCAAAATGACTTGAAGTTGGTTATGGGGGTAGCCCTAGACAAGAATTGGTGTTGGTAAGAGCATGTGTAGTGTTTTTAGGCTCAAAAAATGCATCTTGGAGGTGTTGGGGGCCAAATGTGGTGGGAATGGCTTGAAACTTGATATATGGGCTTATGAAAGTGTCATAAAGAGATTTGGAACTGAAAAATACCATCTGGGGGCCAAATTGGTCATTTAGACATCCTACACGTAGGATGTCTATTTCATCATTTTTTACATCTGACCACACAGATAGCTTGGCAATGTGCTCATGAGTATATTGTGCAAGTTTCATGTGATTTGGACTAGTTTTGGTAGGTCTATGACCCATTATTGCCTCTATGCTCTGACTTTGCATTTTTTGATGCACATGAGGTCAATTTTTGTCCAAATGTGATAAAACTTGGTGGCTAGCATGTGCAGGCTATTCAGAAGCTATGTGTGATAGGAGATGTTGAGTTTGGTGCCCAGATTTGGCCTTGAAATATCTTACACGTAGGATGTCTCCTGATGAAATTTATATGGTGAGTGCTACTGGTGCCTGCCCTGAGTCCCCCTGAGTCCCTTTTAAGCATTATTTCAACAAAAAGTCAAATTGATAGAAAGAAACTCCCTGTGTGGATTTCACAGCCTCCGATCCATTTTCTGACTTTTGGAGTGCTTTTCGGCGATGAAATTTCTTGATGTTGGTCTCTATAGCTTCACGGTTCCTTGGGAATCCTTGCTATATGGTTTTTGTCGACTTTGGATTCACCGGAGCTTCGTTTGGCAATTTGTCGCTCTGGAAGCATTCGTGGTGGCATTTACATGTCGTCGATGACTTGTGGTGGTCTACCACCATAGGAATTGGTTGTTGATGGTCTAGGAAAGCCGCTTGTGAAGTTTGGTGGGAAACGGACATGCGGTTTGGCCGTGAGAGCTAAGTGACGCTTTGTGTGTCTGATGCCGTTTCTGAAGTTTAGTGCCCCTTCGGGTTGCCTTATGGCCATGTGGGCTATATAGACTTGTCGAGCATGTCAAGATGCTCCTACCCATGAGTTTTGGTAGCATTTGGACGCCTTTCCACTGATTTACCATTTGGTGGCCTCTTGCGGGGCTCTAGAAATTAGGTTTTTCCCGATGGTTTTCTACCGCCTTTGGGCCTTCAAAAGTGGTCTCCTATGCTAGGTTAAGCAGCCGATGAAGCCTCATTGCTTTTGGGTTAGCCGTTAGGTGGTCACTTCTACCTGTAGGTCTCTACTGCCCTCTTTCCGTGTGAACCCTACGCTAGTTTTCGCGACAAAATAACAAACATGCACGAAAAGCTCAAGGTGGTGAGCCTACCTCTCATGTCTGGAGCCTGTCGGGTGGTCGTGCACATCGTAGAAGCTGCAGGAAGTGCCGTTTGCTCTAGGTGGCAAGAGCTCTCTCTCAAAAGGCAATAGTAGAAATGAGCTTAAAATGAAGTGAAAAAAATCTTATAATGGGGGTCCCCGAACCACTTTCCATGAAATTTGACATGTGCTCCCAACTTCTTACGAGATGTGGTTTAGGCTCAAAAATTTCTTGATCTGGACTCCATTTGCCCAGTTTCCGAGAAAGTTGACGTTTCGGTCAAAATCTGGCCAAAACACGCTTTCCGCTATATTCACATAATTTCACTTCCATTGTACCACTGATCATCTCCATATTTTTTGTTTTTCATTACGACCATTTTTCACCTACCTTTTGTATTTTTGAAGTTTTTCTGCCGATAATTAGTAAAATTAAAAGAAAAATAGAAAATCAAACCTAGAAAATCCCCAAAAATCATAATAAATCAAAAACATCACCGCAAAACACTGTATGCACTCACATGCAATTTTTATGGCTGGATATCTCTGTTTTACCAATATTTTGCCCGTAAATGGCTATTTTTACCTATGTACACACACCTAGGGGCTTGATTTGGTGTTTGACCCCATATACTTGTAGATTCATGCTGTATAAGGGCATATGTACTCAGTTTAGTCCAAAAAAATTTGCAATTAAATGACAACCCTCTAAAATAGTCAAAAAACATGTCCATTTTTGCCCTTTTTTCCATTGGGTCTGCATTGAGAATGCCTCCCCCCCTCCTAGCCGGAGTCCTCCCGGACGACAAGGTATCGCCTCGATGTATGTGTCGTGCATGGATTAAAAATTGTGCTAATGCTTGGCTGTGTAATGTGGCCCTATATGATGGATACTCGGTCAATGCCTAGAAAAATCAATGTTGTGCAAGAGGAGGGTATAAGCAAGATGCTTATTCGCATTTGCCGTCGAGGTTTCCTGTTTGTTGTTGATTTGGTCGGCAGATTTTCTTTGCAAGTAAAAGTTGTAACTCTACCGCTCTCTATTTGATCGTCTTTCTTGCAAAAGTCGCTTGGTGTGCCGCTATTGTCGATATGGCCATAGTCGTCTCCTTGGAGAGAATTGTCGTGGCGAAATTGGCCGTAGTCCGTGTCTCTCTTTCTTTCCATTTTTAGCTTTGCTTTGGAGGTTTTTGTAGGCTTATTGTTACTTCCGCGATTGTCATTGTTTTGCTGTTGATTGGCACCCACATAGATCGGTTTGCCGGTTACATATGTAGTGTGTTTCTGCATGCCGATCTCGCTTGTACTGAAAGGAGTTCCGGTTGCTTTGGTTTCGGGATCCAAATGCGAGTCGCATTTAAGTTGTTACTAAGAATTCTCTTTGGGATCCATATCTGTTTTATTCCCTTGGTTTTTGGTTGAACTCTTTTCTCCTTTTGACTCCTGCTGTTGTGGTTTGTCTGCCATGTCACCTCTATCCTTCCACACCCATACTTGTTTGTCGCGTGCTGCTAACCTTGATCTTTGCACTGCGGTCTGTGTTGTTTTATGTTTGTAGTGAACATGGTTGGCAGCTCCCTTGTTTGTCGCCATGTTGCTCTTTAGTGATACCCATCCTTTTGGTTCTTTATCCCTGTGTTGCTGCCATCTGGTTCTTGCGGGGTTGTTGAGCAAAGGCTATCACCTGTTGTTCTTGTGCATGCTGAATTATGACTGCATCCGCATTCCAATCTATCTGCACATTATACTCTTTTTTCCAAGGTTGTCCCAACAACATGGGGTGTTGTGTGCTCTCATCCTCAACCACATAGAGCTTGTGTGGGTAAATATATTGATGTACTTGTACATGCAATATAATCCAGCCCAATGTTTTCAGCGAATGTGATGTACTACTTTCCAGCACTTGTCGAGTAGGATGTAGTTGACCTTTGGGCTTGAGCTGTTTGTATAATTTGTAAGAGATCAGATTTTCTTGGGCTCCAAAATCAAGCAATGCCGTCGATTCAACTTGATTGCTACCCACTTTGACTGCAATTATTGGCTCCACTGTGTCTTCATCAAAATTTGTTAGTCGAATAGCATTTATACGCAAAGGTGATCCACATTGTTGTTGTTGTCGTAGAAGCCTTCTTTTTGCAATGCGTTCTTTTGCTTCTGCTTGGGCTTCTTCTCGTACCCTTTGTTTCTCCTTCATCCGGTGTTTTTCTTGATGAATTTGTTGAAGCATATCATGTGTTAGTGGTAAATGGTATTTTTTTAATCGACACCCACTAATCCAATTTGGCATTTCTTCACTTGCTAATGTAGCAAGCTTGATAGCTCCACTAACAATTTCTTGAGACCATTTGGGTATCCTTTCAATATTGAAAAGATAAGCATCAGGTATGTCATCATCTACTCCTTCAGGAGCTTCCCCGTTTTGCAGCCTTGAAAGGTGATGTGCCCGTAGATGCGTTTTACCCTTTTTGACCACCACTGTGAAATCAAACTCTAGCAATATAATAAACCAGCGTACAATTCTCCCCGTATTGCATGGTTTATTTACCAGATACAAAAGAGTTTGATGATATGTGAAGAACACAAATTTGTTTGTGAGCAAATAATGCCGAAATTTCTTTACAGCATAAATCATTCCTAACCCCTCTCTTTCAGTGGTTGTGTAGTTCTTTTCTGCGCTATTTAGCTGTCGGCTTGCATAACAAACTGGGAAATCCATTGTTTCGTCTCCAGGTTGAGCAAGAATACTCCCAATTGCATATGTAGATGCGTCAATGTGAACATGGAATATCTTTTCCCAATCTGGTGCTTTAAGTACTAGTGCTGATACAAGGTTTTCCTTCAGCTTTTGGAATGAAGTTTCACACTCCTCAGTCTAGTCGAAATTGACTAACAAACGATACAGAGGTTGTGCAATGACTGCATACATATATATGAATCTTCGATAATATCCGCAATGTCCCATGAAGGATTGCACTTGTTTTGCATTAGTAGGCCTGGGCAAGTCTACTATGACTTTTATTTTGTCTAGGTCAGTGTGGTTATGCCATTTCTTGAGACAATAGGTCCTAAGATGCGGCCTTGTCCAACCATAAAAATGCACTTTTTCGGGTTAAGACAGATTCGATATGTTCTCCATTTCTCAAATACCTTTTGTAAATGGTCAATATGTTCTTCTCGTAGAAGAGAGTGTACACAAAGATCATCCATGTATATTTCTAAGAATATTCTCAGGTATTCTTTGAACACATGAGTCATTAACCTTTGAAAGGTAGCTAGGACATTGGTTAAGCCAAAAGGCATAACTCTATATGCATATATTCCCCATTCAGTGGCAAACATTGTTTTGTGTTGATCCTCTATTGCAATTGCCAATTGGTTATACCCTGAAAATCCATCTAGAAAGGAATAAGCCCGTTTCCCAGCCACCCTCTCAAGTACATGTTCTGTGATCGGCAAGGGATAATTATCCCTTATGGTGGCTGCATTTACTTTTTTTAGGTTCACACACACTCGCAACTTTTCATTCTTTTTGGGGACGACCACAATGGGTGACACCCAATCTATATGTTCGATTTCATAGATGAATTCATCATCCATCAGCTTGTCAATCTCCTCTTTGATCTTTTAGCAAATGTGTCATTATATGTGTAAGGACGTTGTTTGCTAGGTTTGGCATCTGATTTCAACAGAATTGTATGTTGGCATATCGATGGATCAACTCCTTTGAGGTCTTTGTAGGACCATGCAAACACATCTTTATACTTCTTGAGAAGTTGTGTTAGCAGTTCTTCTTCTTCAAGCTCTAAGTCAGTTGCGATATAGACCAGCTGAGGCTTTTCGCCTGGCTCAGCGAGGTCTATCCGTTTTGCATTTTTCGGCCCATCGTAAGATTCCTGGTTTATTCTTTCCCTGACGTGTGGTGTCATTATGATTTTTCTGTCTTGGATGGTGAATTTTCAATAGTGGGATGGTACATTCATGTTTCCTTTTTCTGACTCCTCCTTACCATCACTTTCTCCCTTAGTAGTCCATACCTCTCGTAATGACCATTTTAGTTCTTGGTATTTCTTTTTACGCTCCAATTTGCTCCACTCTGGGTCTTCTGTTTTGATTTTTGAGATTTTTTTGATTTTGTTTCTATTTTAGCCTTTCGTACTTGTTTTATTTTCTCTTGCGTTTTTTCCCTTCGAACTTTTGAGAATCTGCCTGATATTTGGTCTTTTACACAATCCTCTTCTTTGACAAGCATTAGATAGTGATTTTTATCTTTTATCCTGGGCATCAGCTTCTCTCTCATTTTGTTTTCTGCTTGTTTTTTTCTATAGAGTTCTTGGCGTCTAGGGTGCTGATTGGCAAAATCATAAAACTTGATATTCGTTATTTTCTTCCTACGCTCACTTGAGCTGTTTGAACACTCGTTAGCTGCATCGTTATTTACCTCGAGATGCTCAGAGGATTTATAAAACTTTTCTTGTTATCGTGGTTCTACAATCTCATCTCCTCCTGGTATAAGGCTTACCATGTAATAGGGTAGCACATCATAGACATCCTTATCGCAAAATTTTGTCGTTGGGCTGTCTGTAATGGTACAAACATCCAATGTTGCTAGTATGTGTTCCCATTCCAGAGGTTCTAAGGCATCTTCAGGAAAAGGTTCCGAAATATAATCCTTGTCCTCAATAGATCTTTTTAAGACACATTCCTCTCTTTTTAAGCTCCCACAATGTGAAGCTCCGTACATCCATAGCTCTTTTTTTCGCCCTAACCATACTGGGAGTTCGGACCCTGCCAATGTAGCTGAATCAAACTCTTCCACTAGTGTCTGGTTCACATCTTTGTAACTATGGTCTTTCAGGTGTATTTTGGTTGTAGTCTCGCCATGTGGGAGGTATATGTGGTCGTAACCCCAATCCTGAACCATCTTTAATTGTCTCATGAATGGTCTTCCCAAGATGATCTCGTAATTGTTCTTTTTGTCAAAATCGACTATTGCAAATGTATGCTCATACTCGATTCCGCACGAGGTAACAATTACTTTTTCTAAAAGTCCTAGAGGCTATTCCATGAACCCATCCGCCAGCTGCAATTTCATTCTGGTAGCTCTCAAAGCTAGTTTTTCCCATTTTTTGTAGATTTCCTTGGTGACGATAGCGACTCCTGCTCCACTGTCAAGAATAGCTTTGGAAACTACTCCTTGGAATTCTATTGGTAGCGTGGTGTTTCCATCTTCTCCCTCGCAATATTCTCCAACCTTGTTTAAAGGTACTGGCCTAGTGTTTAGTTGAGGCTTGTCCAATTCTTTGATCCCTTCTTGAAGCTTCAAGGTGGGGTCTTTTACTCCAAATTTTTCTAAGCATTTGCCTCATGTGGTCCACATGTTTGGTCGTAGCCTTAGGAGTTCGGCTAATGTGATTGTGCATGCCACAGGAGTGGACAATAACTCAATCAACCCTTGTGAATCCATCACTCTGTTAGAAGAAAGTCTTTGAAATGGGATTGCTCTCACCTCAGACTTGGCTTCATACTCTCCTAGGTAAGAGGGTAGAGTTTTCCCGAGTCTGGTTGGCTGTGCCCCGAACTAATTGATCCCTGGTCTCCCCCTTGTGAATGCATATCAAAGTTCATTTGTGATCTTGCCTCAATTCTTCAATAGGAGGTAAGATTTCATTTTTCTCTTTTCTTGTGCTATTCATTTGATAATCCACCCGGTTAGCTTCGTTGGTATCACGTATTTGCTTCCATAGGTCATCTAGACCGTTACAATCCTTACCCATTTCTACCAATGTTTTAGGTTGGAAACCATCAATTGTCTCATCTGTTGTATTTGGCACTATGATAGGTTCCCTCCTAGACTCAGAGGCAGTCGTGAGTCCCTCCTTCGTGTCTACTTGTTTCTCTAAAGTTGGTCTGATAGTGGTTGGAGCTGGTACTTCATGCCAACTTGCAGGTTTACCAAGCGGGTTTTCTATCAAGGATTGGGCTATTTCAATCATCTTTCGACACATTTCCAACCTCTGTTTTTCTATCTCAACATATGGATAAGTCATCCATCTTTGCTCTTGGGTTTGGTTGTTTTTGAGTCTGGCTTTGTATGCTTTTAAAAGTGCGTCTAATTGCTCATTTACCTTTTCTGCCAACACTGATCCTCCTGATCCTGCACTTTTGGGTTTTGCTATTTCCTTGCATTAGGTAAAATTTGGACTCACAAAGGGGCCCTTTAAGGAGTTTGACTTTACCTCTCTCTACCAAAACGGACGCATGGATAAATTTTTACAAACAAACTCCAAAGTTGGCGGAGGTTTGACAGTTAGAATGTCCTCTTCAAGCTCTATCTACTGATATATAGCACGCCATGAGATTCCTCATATTTTAGAAGATTATTTTTTTGATTCACTTAGATTCCGACAGAGTTGTCACATCATAGGTGAAAAAAAGAATCTTCTAAAATATGAGGAATCTCATGGCGTGCTATATATCAGTAGATAGAGCTTGAAAAGGACATTCTGACTGTCAAACCTCCACCAACTTTGGAGTTTGTTTGCAAAAATTTATCCATGCACCCGTTTTGGTAGAGAGAGGTAAAGTCAAACTCCTTAAAGGGCCCCTTTGTGAGTCCAAATTTTGCCTAATGGGTACTATGGTTGCCGCAATGTGTGAGCTTAGGCTGGCTAGATCCTCTAACCGCTCTAATATATTCTTTGTGTGTTTTAACTCCTCGGATAGAGCCGTTTGCTCTCGTTCTCTCTTGGCTTTCATACGCGCCTTTCTAGCTTTCCAAGTGCTTCTCTGATTTTTCATTTCTAAACTTGGGGAATCGGTTTTTGGCTCTTCAATTATGGGTTCGTTTGTCATTCTTTGAGCTTGGGCTCGTGTCACTGCCTAAATAGGTATTACTGTCTCGTTTTCTGACCCTCCACTGGAAGGCACTGCTTCCAGCATGTTCAAGGTAGTTTTTTCTCCTTTGCACGGGTTCTTAGGGCAATCAGGAATCAAATGAGTAATTCCACACTCGGTGCAATATGCATTGACTCTTATGATTTCATCATGAGGCAGTCTCTTAGCCAATGGTTCCACCACACTTGTAGCAGGGTCCCTTAGGTTTTTGAGGTGCTCCTTGAGCTCCTCTTTGTTGGTATGCATGTCTTTGCCCGCCCATAACTCCATTAGATATGAACAACAATGTTCGTTCATCCAAGTTATATCTTCCTTCTCTTGCTGCCTGTGCAGCTATTGGTGGTCCTGCACTTCCTATCATGCTCCATGGTTCTAGCGTTGGGGGTTCTTCCAGTGGATAATAGACAGGATTTGCATCATATCCATTGGGATCTTCGTAATATGAATGCATAGGCACCAAAGCCTTCTCTTCTGGTTCGGTTACAGTTGGTGTGTATCTTATGCTGACTGGTCGTAATCCTTGTAAGGGCGGTTGCTTTCCCAACAGTGGTTGTGGTCGTTCTACACCTACAGGTCCTGGTAGGTTGCCTGCTTGATACCTAGGCATCGGTGGAAGTTGAGGAGATGCTACTTAAGCCTGGGGAGCATAAGGTCGTTCTCTCACATATCCCTTGTTATAATAACATTCCTCCGTCACATGGTTTGTCAATTTTTGTTAAATAGCACACCACTTTCGCTGTTTAGCCTGAGGTTTGGTGTATAGGTTAATCTTTTTTAGCACTTCCTCTACAAGCTACTCCTGGCTTACAACTACTTCTCCTTTCGGTGTTGTCTTATTGGACTTGCTTCCACTTTGTTGTGAGGATGAATCGTCATCAAGATCCTTGAATTCACCCTCCTTGTAGACCGCACAATTTTCTACAAGGTAAAGAGCCTCCTTAGTTAACTCGTTTAACATCGTTCTCCTCTTCATATGTAAGTCCTTCTAGAGATCTGCGTTTCTTAGTCCTTGAATAAATATAAGCATAAGTCTGGACTGAGTTGGCAGTTCTTCCACAGGACAGAACTTAACATATCTTTTTAGTTGTAGTGCTGCCTTTCGCACAGACTCCCCCCCTTCTTTCTGTTTGAATTATGGATTTGTGAGACTGTATTATGAGCTATCCCTCTTTGTGAGAATTCCTCAATAAACTCGTCAAACACCTCCTCCATAGACTCAAAGTCTCTACGCTCCACAAAGTCAAACCAAGTAGCTACATGCTCCTCTAGGGTTAGTCCAAACCCTGCAAATTGGGTAGGGAAGTCTAACACCTCTTCATCTCTAATTACACGTACAAAAGGCTGCTACATGATCCCTAGGATCTCTGTTTCCCGTGTATTTCTTGTTTACCCATTTTTGCACCTGAGAAGGTCTAACTCTACGATGGTCTACAAATCTCATCATTGGATCTCATCGTCCTAATCAATATACCTCCTCTGGCCTTTGGTAGTGGGCGGGTTCCTCTCCCAAAGGTGCTCCTAAGCCATAATTTCTGACGGTTTTTGCAAGAGATGGTTCATCTCGTCGAACTCGTTCTATGGGTGGTCTTCCAGGCTCTGTTGACCCTTGAGTTTTTGGCTTACTCTCTCCTTGATACCGTAAATAGAGTGGTGGTTCCTGTAAATCCCTTAGCCCTCGTGTAGCTGGATAACCATCTCTATTTCGGTCTTGTTCTAATGTTGCACTATGTCGAAGCCATGCCTACAATGATGGCTGAGTTGCTGGTTGGTTCTGGTAGTTGAATGTCTGTTGTCGGGTAGAATGTGAGGTCGCGTCATACTCTTCTGAAAATGGATTTGTCGATTTGCTAGGGGTGTAGGTGGCCCTTGGCACTTCTTCGGGGGCATATGTTGATGCTTTTGAAACTGTTTCCTTTTCTACCTCCTCTGGGAGAATACATTTGTATTCTCGCATGTACTTATCAACAAAAACGATATCCTTCCCCATAGCAATTTCATAAGAGAATAAGTAAAGAACCTTGTCTTTGCTTAATTCGTTTGGGTAGGGTTCTTTGCAACGAAAGTAGGAGACTATTCCCTCGCTCTCATGCTTGTAAATCCCCACATTCTCATTATAGGTTGAGACCCTAATTGTTTTCTTATCATATATAAAAAGAGCTCCAAGTCGATCAGTGTTTGGAGGTGGTTCCTGAGTTTCTGAAACCATTTTTCCTTTTGCCACGTTATTCCATATCTATTGTAATCCTCAGGGTTACTAACTATCGAATAGTGGTTCCCCTTTTTGTCTCGAAATCTATCTCCATCATCATAGACTTGAATTATTTCTAGTCTCTAAGCAGGTCTTTCGTCAATAAAAATACACTTGCGTCTTCAATAGTCAGAATAAACTAGGTCTCCCCTGGAGTTTGTTCCTTCTAAGAAGATTATAGTGAACTTGGAATCGTTCAAAGGATTGAGGGAGGTGCTTCCTCCTGGCATTGGTCCTTCATAGGAGAAACCTCCTGGCTGTTGACTACCCATCATGAAGAAGGACTTATCGTATGAAGTGTCAGTATCACTACCCTCCTCAATAATCGGTGCTAGTGGATATAGCCTTGCCTGAGTTACACTCTCCTTGGTGGACACTAAGCTATCTTGATCACCTGCCACCTTTTGATCTCTAAGAATGTGTCTTCCTGATCTTAAATTCATCAAACTTAGCAATGCAATTTAACACAAATCCAACCACTCACCTGGCAAAGGATCAGCTTCCACACAACTTCTTGCTTTGCCGCTGAATATACCTGTACACAAGCGTTTAATTTCGGCAATCGAATCAAAGCATTTAATCGCTAGAGATGGTCTTAGTAATGATTGGTATAATTGGAGAGTTAATCCTCAACCACTACTGTATTTTATACACTTTTGATGTTCTGATTAGGTCTCCTAATCTGGAACTGTACTTCCCTCAGATGTTGGTCAATTTACATGGAAAGTCTTAATTCCGTCTTTGCTCCATCAAAAGGTCAAACAAGGTCCAAATTCACTTCTGAAAGAAGTTCTGGAACCCTCAAGTCAAATGGAACATCACTGTATTTCCTCTGTCAGCTTTTCTCTTCACTAAGCCCCTGTAGACATCCTACGCGTAGGATGTCTCCTGCTCTGTTTTGCATGTTTTTTTGCACTATAGATTCCCCTTGATGTGCTGAGTCCATAGCTGTTTTCACTTTTTGATTTAGACACCTATAAGCTGGTCAATTGGTCAAAAATCTGTTCCAGCAGCTTGATGTTGGTCTAACCAATCAAATCAACTCCAATTTGGACGAAAATTGACTAGGAGGCTTGCCTCATGCTATACAACACCCTACTATGCCTACAGTCAGTTTCTGGCTCCAATTTCATGCATTAGACATTCTACGCGTAGCATGTCTAACTGATCAAAATGACTTCAAATTTAAAGAATAGACTCCCCTTAAGGTGCTGATCACTTTGGTATGCTCAAATCTGGGTTTGGAGTGCTAAATCACACAGAACACATCCTACGCGTAGGATTTCTATTTGGCCTGTTTGACCCCAAACTTGAGCCACAGCTTCCCCTTGATGTCAGCAACCCAGTGCTATGCTTAAATTTTGGTTTGGATTTCAAAAGACCCCAATTTTAGCTATTCTAGCCCTTTTCAGTAAAAAATGCTAGTCTGTTTAAATCTCAATTTTCTCACCCAATTGAGATGAAACCTTTCTCAGGCACTCAATAAATCATGCAGATCATGCTCATGCAGCCATCCTATGTTTTTGGTCTTAAAATAATGCCTTGGCACAATTTGGGTAGGATGTTTGGCAATTTCTGTCTATCTGGCCTTATCCTGTCAAGATATGGTCAAACTTCCACTTTCCAAGTGAAAATAGTGTAAAACCTACCTTCTGAACACACTAGTCAACTCAGAATTTCAAAATTTCCATCAGATCACCCTGTAGACATCCTACGCGTAGGATGTCTCCTGGCTTACAATTTAACTTTTTCCTTACAGAAATGCTCCTGATGCTCTGCAGCTCTCTCAGAAACACTCACAGAAACTTTTGAACTTCACTTCAGCTTTCAAACACTCTTTTGCGTCTTTTACAACCTTGTGATGAACTTAGCAGCAAGTATAACATGCATGAAGTGCTCTAGATCATAAATCATGATGTCCTACTTACCCTACTCCTACTCATCATATGAGATGGTGATATTGGTGTCTTGGTTGCTTCTCGTTCTCTTTGGACTCTCAAGCTCTCCTTTCACCGCTTCTACCACTCCAACTCCTACTCATAAACTCAACTAATACCTAAGTCTACCTAAGTCGACGGATCTAGGCCAGACACTCGCTCCCTAGACTCCTCCTAAGACCTAGAGAGTCCTCCACCCTCTAATCCTATCTAAATGTAAAACGAGACTTGGGCAAGCCAGAGAATCCCTATCCTCAAGGACTAGTCTCGGTCACCTACCTAGGGTTTTCGTCCCCGACAGCGGCACCAATGTTGGCAGATACGCCATGACGGACGTCAACACAGCGAGAACTCACCTAACAAGATTTGTCAGTTAAGGACGAAGCTCGATCCGCAGGCGCGTGGAAGCAAGCATAGGGTGTCAATCTATACTCAACCGACTTTCGACTAATTCCTCTGAGGTGTTGCCAAATCGGGTGATGCTCTGAAGGCAGTAAATGGCATCACATACCCTATTTTGGTGGAATTTTAGTTTTTTTTCTCTCTTGTTTTTACCTTATTACTTCACAAGATGGGAAGTTTAGTGAAGGTTTTGGTTGCTAATCACTGATTCAGCGTATCGACAGGTTTCTTCTAGCTGTGGCCGGTTTGACCTTGAGTAATACAAATAAGATAAACTTTACAACATTTTACTCGCTTCGTAGTCTCTATCTTAGATATTTGTACTTTTCTTTGCCTATTAGAATGCAATATATACTACGAAAAGTTTATAGGTGATCTTGGCCTGATACGTTTACTTCTATTCTATCTCGGAAGATGTCTGGACTTGCTCTATTGACGGAGTTATCTAGGATATTATGGTATGATATCTGGTGTATTACCGGCTTGGACAAAAGTATGTCAGTCATTGCATAATGAGTGATGGAGTTTTTGATAAAGATTGTGAATATAACTAGAGAGGGATTTTGGTTTGAAAATTAGGTAATTAATCAGATATTGGGATATCTCAGTTTGTTTTAAAAAAAGGGGAAAGACTTTTGGATTAGGATCTGGTCCGAAAGTTTGATTTTTCTATACTTCTAATTTCGAAGGAGGAGTTGTCTATAACAGTAATATGGCCCGTGATGGCGTATAGATTCTCTCTTATCTGATTAAGGAAGTAGTTCTTTTATGCTTTGATAATTTGACTATAAAACCTATGAAGGTTATGCAAATAAAAATTTTAAAGTTTTAATCCGAGAATTAAACAGCTGCACTATGGGGATTTTACTTTCCTTATTGCATTGGCAATGATCCAAGAATCTTTTTTCATTAAAAACAAGATACTAGTTAAGGACTGTTTTTTTAAACTGACATGGATAACAACTGGGATGCCCAGCATCACGTGCGTACAGTCATGTGCTAACGAAGTGTTTTCTTGTGGCTATGGGTGCAGGTGAGGACTACCTTCTTTGATTAAAACAGTCTGTTCTTAACAAATGACGGATCTTTTATTGTGAAGCAAAGTGTCCCAAGCTTTGGGATTGCGGTTTTCTGCATTATATTCTGTTATCTTCATTACCTTGTACATAATTTAATTTTCAACTGCAATTAGATTATTGTACAAATCCATTGTATTATTCTAGAATTGTTGGTCTATGAATAGGAAGTGTTCGTTTGCGTATATGTATAGATTTAGAACTTCTACACACACACACACACACACACACACACACACACACACTTTCACCCTTAGACAATATTAGTGACACACACACATACACACACACTTTCACCCTCATACTTATTAGTGACACACACACACACACACACATACACACACACTTTCACCCTCATACTTATTAGTGACACCCACACACACAATGAATCTAGCATGGAATACATGACTTGAATGCTAGGCATGCCTGCCATACGCAATCTTTGTCTTACTCTCTCTGGCATACCCATACCTGCATTCGTGCTCACAGACATTTGCAACAATGGGCCAGGTAGGTGTCCTTGCACCTACTCAGTAAAACCTTGGTTAATTTTTAGATTTCTAAATTGGACCCATAAACAATGCTATCTAATAATTTGTATTGGAAAAAGAGGAATAGGGTAAGTGTTTTGCATTCAAACTATAACACACTAAGATGAACTGACAAAAAAAATTTAAGTTCGACTCTGTATAGAGAGCATTGTGTTTCCAATTTTGTTATCTAATTGTCTTTTTAAACTATAATCAGCCATGTCTACATATGAGGATATTCTGTGCTGTGACCTTGGGTAATAGAGATAACTAGAATTTACTAAGAAGTGTTGACATAATTTGTATTGGAAAAAGAGGAATAGGGTAAGTGTTTTGCATTCAAACTATAACACACTAAGATGAACTGACAAAAAACATTTAAGTTCGACTCTGTATAGAGAGCATTGCGTTTCCAATTTTGTTATCTAATTGTCTTTTTAAACTATAATCGGCCATGTCTACATATGAGTATATTCTGTGCTGTGACCTTGGGTTATAGAGATAGCTGGAATTTATTGAGAAGTGTTGACATAATTTGTATTGGAAAAAGAGGAATAGGGTAAGTGTTTTGCATTCAAACTATAACACACTCAGATGAACTGACAATAAAAATTTAAGTTCGACTCTGTATAGAGAGCATTGCGTTTCCAATTTTGTTATCTAATTGTCTTTTTAAACTATAATCGGCCATGTCTACATATGAGGATATTCTGTGCTGTGACCTTGGGTAATAGAGATAGCTGGAATTTACTGAGAAGTGTTGACATAACGTGTTTTCGAATCTAGAAAATGATTTTGAGTCTTTCTACATATGAAAAAATGACATTCTTGATAATCATCATTTTAAAAAACTCGTTGGGAACTATTTGGGAGTTTACACTCAAATTTTCCTTTCAAGGTTGATGATAAAGGTTTTTTATTTCATTTTGACTTGGAAAATGAAAATACTATTGAGAGTTTGCAAGGCCCATGTGCAGGAAGATTTGGTGTTTACATTTGACCCTAGTTACAGACATTTGATGCATGTTGTTGAACCTTAAACCTCATGTGAGGGTCTCGACAGTGTGACTGGAATTTTGAAAAATCATCCATTGTACAAAGGGATGCTGCCCAAATTTTCACTTTTTAGAGAGCTTATATACTAGAAGCGGTAGTGATACAACATTCATGTTACCTTCTTTGCTGTTAAAAAAATTGCAGATTTAGAGTTGAAAGTTTACTAGTGTATAAGTTGAACACTCATCTTTCACTTTGACATAGAAGTTTACATTCTTGTGCATCAAGATTTCATATATCACAATGTGTCGTACTACTCTTATGAGGATTGACATTTTGCAAATTGTTTATATGGATTTGGATTGTCGCTCGGCTGCAAACTTGTGAACCGGCCAATACCACAGCTCAAAGGGTGTTTGTATCATACCACCACTTGGGATCTTTCGGTTCGGAGATAGTGAACACCAAAATTTTGGAGTTAGGATATTTTGAGTGTATCTTCTAAATTACATACACACAGTGGTGAATCACTGGCACAGTAGAAAACATGCCTATGCTTGCCTGCTTGCGTAGTGGTGAATGAGATGGTGGGGTCCTAATTACAAAGCAGATATTGCCCATTTTTTTTGGAATGAAAAGATGCAAATATTTGACTCAATCTTGAAACATAATACTTGATCTGTGCTATCTTGGTAGTTTTTGTTTTAATTCTTGACACCAATTTAACAAGGGGAGGGAGTCGTTGACACGTGTCTTCCCAATTATTGTCAAGTACTGATGGACTTGGTTTTTTTTGGATGGTGGCAGGTAAGAGGCTCCTTCCTTTAGACTATAACAATTGCAGCAGTGCGAGGAGATCATCCATCATTCGTTTATTTTTTATCAGTGATAGATAGCCCTTGTATACACTTCTTTGATAAATGTAATACAAAGTGTATCCTACTGGGACTAAATGTAATGTATAGACTTATCTTTATCAAGTCTCTAGGTTACTTCTTGGTTACTATAAATGTATTTTTTAGCTTTGTGAACAAACTATCTGGTCTCTAGTCCCATTGTATGGTTCAATAGTTGGTATAATCAAACTATTGTTAGATAGTCAATCATAAACATACACACACACTTGTCTCTAGCTAGCCTTTGGTTGGGCTAGCACCATAGAATGGGCCTAAATGAGCTATATATATATATATTGACTTGAACTACCTAATCCAAGTCGCTGGGTTGGGACCGTGGTTCCTAATCTGGTCAAGCACATATAACATTTATTTTCTCACCATAGACTAGAAGTTGTCGTAAGGGGTTTGTCCTTTTGTTTTCTTTATCCTACCTAGTTCATCAATATAGATTCGGAACTTAGCAGTATGTATAACCAATTTGAGGATGTAGTACCTAACGGTCTTGACTATACTTTATTTACATATAGATTTTGGCTAACTATATTGCAATCTAGAAGATTTTTGTTATTAGTGATTACCTCGGATGATGTCAAGGTGATATGTAATGTTTTTTGTAGTATATTGGATAATATCCATATAGAAACATTGGAAACTGCTTTTTTTCAACCTAGATCATGTTAGCTTTGTTGAATAGCAATAAGAGACTCTTTCCTATTTAGTACTTGACAAAGTATACATCATTAGATGACTTTTGCTATCATTGATCATGCTTATATATCATCCCTAGTGGCACCACTTTACCAAATGGTAACCTTTCTTCACTTGATCAATACCTTTTTGAACACTTCATACTATTTAGTATTTTTTGCTTATTTGTGCAAACTTGGTTGGGGGTAGGGTTCAACATGGTGGGCCCTACCTCCCACCATGTGGACCTTATCCTACGGTTGGGGGAGGGCCACACACACACTTACACACATACACACACTTATACACATATCTACATGGGTAGAAGCTAACGCCCCATTCTCTCTTACTTACTGACTTGCCTCAATCTTCTTCACAACTTCATACCTGTCTCTCACCAGGAGAAGGTTCTAGGCATGTTTCAATCTTGCACATGAATCATGACCACAACATGCCTTAACCAATCTGTCAAAATAACATCTCTTAGTGCCAATAGGTTTAACCTTGAAGCTTTAGACATTGGAGCCACATCTCTCTAACTTGTGCATACATGCACAATTATTCCAAGGATTTGAATGCCATCTGAACTTTTGAAAATGCTATATATGGTATGCTATCAATCCCTCTTGCAGTATTCTTTGGGTTTCTATCATTCTATCACATACACACGCACATACACTTACCCTTGTTCTCACACACATTAACCACATTAAAAAGAGGGCATGTGCTACCCACTCACCCCTTGCGTTAATGGATCATGCATGTTACACCTTTAAAATTGAATCTTTCTCATCTCTCACGGGTACTTCTCGTGCTTCCTTTATCATGCCATCACATATTAGCCCCCCTTAGCTGCCCTACATAGTAGGTTAACACACACACACACACACACACACACACACACACACACACACACACACACACACACACACACACACACACACACACACACACACACACACACACACACACACACACACACACACTTACTATCCAGTTGATTGTTCTATTGGAAACAACGGGACAGGTAGGTGCCCTTGCACCTACTCAATAAAACCTTGGTTAATTTTTAGATTTTTAAATTGGACCCATGAATGATGTTGTCTAATAATTTGTATTCAAACAAAAGGAATAGGGTAAATGTTTTAAATTCAAACTATAACACACTAAGCTGAACTCACACAAAAAATTTGAGTTCAACTCTATACAAAAAGTATTTCTTTTTTTATTCTAATGAATTCCTTAGCTTAAATTTGTTTTCTAATTGTCTTTTTTATCTATAATCGACCATGTCTACATATGAGGATATTCTGTACTGTGACCTTGGGTAATAGAGATAGCTGGAATTTAATGAGAAGTGTTGACATAATTGATTAAGCGCATGTGGGTTGTGTGCATCTAATAGACAGTACATCAGATGTATTTTCAAATCTAGAAAAGGATTTTGAGTTTTTCTACATATGAAAAAATGACATTCCTGATAATCATCATTTTAAAAAACTGGTTGGGAACTGTTTGAGAGTTTACACTGAAATTGTCCTTTCAAGGTTGATGATAAACACAGGTTTTTGAATTCATTTTTTGTCATGTTAGTACTTGGAAAATGAAAATACTATTTATAGTTTGCAAGGCCCATGTGCAACAAGATTTGGTGTTTACATATGATCCTAGCTAAACACATTTTATGCAGGATGTTGAGCCTTAAACCTCATATGAGGGTCTCGACAAAGACGGCAATGACTGGAATTTTGAAAACTCATTCATTGTACAAAGGAGATGTTGCCCAAATTTCCACTTTTTAGAAAGCTTATATAGTAGAAGCGGTAGTGATACAACATGCTTGTTACCTTCTTTGTTGTTAAAAATATTTGCAGATTTAGAGTTGAAATTTTACTAGTTTTTAAGTTGAACACTCATCTTTCACTTTGACATAGAAGCTTACATTCTTGTGGATCGGCTGCAAACTTGTGAACCAGCCAATACCACAGCTAAAAGGGTGTTGGTATCATACCACCACTTGGGATCTTTCTGTTCGGAGATAGTGAACACCAAAATTTTGGAGTTAGGATATTTTGAGTGTATCTTCTAAATCACATACACACAGTGATGAATCACTAGCATAGTAAAAAACATGCCAATGTTTGCCTCCTTGCGTAGTTCTGAATGAGATGGCATTGGACTAGACTTTTTAGGTCCTAATTACAAAGGAGATGTTGCCCAATTTTTTTTGGAATTAAAAGATGCAAATATATGACTCAATCTCAAAAAATAATACTTGATCTGTGCTATCTTGGTAGTTTTTGTTTTAATTCTTGACACAAATTTAACAAGGGGACGGAGTTGTTGACACCTGTCTTCCCAATTATTGTCAAGTACTGATGGACTTGATTTTTTTTGGATGTTGGCAGGTAAGAGGCTCCTTCCTTGGGATTATAACAACAACTGCAATTGTGGAAAGAGATCATCCATCATTCGTTTATTTTATATCAGTCATAGATAGCCCTTGTATATACTTCTTTGATAAATGTAATACAAAGTGTATCCTATTGTCAGGACTAAATGAAATGTATAGAGTTATCTTTATCATACTTCTTGGTTACTATAAATGTAATTTTTAGCTTTTATCAACAAATTATCTAGTCTCTATTCCCATTATACGGTTCAATAGTTTGTATAATCAAACTATTGTTAGATATTCAATCATAAACACACACACACACACACACTTGTCTCTAGCTAGCCTTTGGTCGGCGGGCTAGTGTATGGGTCTAAACCAACTATATACATCTTGACTTGACCTACCTAATCGAAGCGGATGGGTTGGGACCACGGTTCCTAATCTGGTCAAGCACATATAAATTTAGGTTCTCACCAGAGACTAGAAGTTGTCGTAAGGGGTTTGTCCTTCTTGTTTTCTTTATCCTACCTAGTTCATAAATATAGATCCTGAACTTAGCAGTATGTATAACCAACTCGAGGATGTAGTACCTAAGCATCTTGACTATACTTTATATACATATAGATTGTGTCTGAACTATACTGATATCTAGAAGTTGTTTGTTATTAGTGATTAACTCGAATGATGTCAACCTGATATGTTAGGTTTTTTGCATTATATTGGATAATCTCCATATAGAAACATTGGAAACTATTTCTTTTCAACATAGATCATGTTAGCTTTGTTGAACAATGGTAAGAGACTATTTCCTACTCAGAACTTGACAAAGTATACGTCATTAGATGACTTTTGCTATCATTGATCATGCTTATATATCATCCTTAGTGGCACCACTTTACCAAATGGTAACCTTTCTCGATTTGATTAATACCTTTTTGAACACTTCATACTATTTAGTATTTTTTGCTTTTTTGTGCAAACTTGGTTGGGGGAAGGGTTCCAATGGTGGGCCCTACCTCCCACCATGTGGACCTTCTCCTAGGACTAGGGGAGGGCCACACACACACACACTCTTACACATAGCTACATGGGTGAAAGCTAATGCCCCATTCTCTCATACTTACGGACTTGCCTCACTTGTTAGCAGTACGCTAACTTGAAAAACATTTTTTGGAGCTTTTATTGTAAAAACACTTATTATTTTGATAAATCGGGAATGTTGTAACTCCTACTTTTCAGATAAATAGTGTAATTGATGAGCTGGGGCTACAAGCTTCCAGATTGTATCAGTCTATCTTTAATTAGAGCTCCTAGATTATTAGTTTTGACCACAAAAACCTTGGCTAAGGTATAAAACCCAATTTTTGTAAGTATTTTGTAGTTTTTTGGATAATATAACACAGCGTGAGCTAACGGTGCTCAGTTCTCTCCTTCTTGTACTTCCTACTCCCTTCCCGGTTGTCACATTACAGTGCCATCTGTTCCGTTGCAACTGCAGGTAACATATGTTAATGCCGATAATTTTAACCTTCAAGCTTTAGACATTAGAGCCCCATCTATATAACTTGTGAATACACACACAATTATTCCCAAGCTTTGAATGCCATCTAAACTTCTAAAAATACTATATGTGGTATGGTATCAATCCCCTCTTGTGCCATTCTTTGGGTTTCTCTCGTTCTATCGCATACACATGCACATATACTTACCCTTGTTCTCACACACATTAACCACATAAAAAACATGGCATGTGCTACCCACTTACACCTTGCGTTACTGGATCATGCATGTTACACCTTAAAAATAAAATGGTTCTCATCTCTCATGGGTACTTCTCCTGCTTCCTTTATCACACCATCACATCTCTGCCCGCCTTAGCTGCCCTACATAGTAGGTTAACACACAAACACACACACACACACACACACACACACAATTGTAAGTGCATAACAAGCTGCTTCATCTCCTTCTTAGAATGGTTTTAATAGTGATTGTGCGTTCTCTTTTTTCCTTCTTCGTTTACCCTACCCCTTGTAGTTTTTGTCTTGCATCATTGGCCTCTACATCTTCCCTTACATGCTCATGGCTCTCACAGGATGCTGCATCCATTCACACCTACACACAAACACACACACACTTTCACCCTCAAACATTATTAGTGACACACACACACACACACACACACACACACACACACACACACACACTGAATCTACCGTGGAATACATGTCTTGAATGCGAGGCATGCCCGTCATATGCAATCTTTGTCTTTCTCTCTCTGGCATACCCAAACCTGCATTTGTGCTCACAGACATTTGCAACTTGGAAGCTAACCACTACTCCTCGAACCACTCATGATGATACATCACATACATGATGTTGCAATCGATGTCCATATAGCACAGTCTCAATCTCATCATGCTAAATGGTGTTAGAAGATCCTCAAAATACTTCTTATTACTATCCAGTTGATTATTCTATCGGCAACAACGGGAAGGTAGGTGCTCGTGCACCTACTCAGTAAAACCTTAGTTCATTTTGAGATTTTTGAATTGGACCTATGAACAATGCTGTCTAATAATTTTATTGGAAAAAGAGGAATAGGGTATGTGTTTTGCATTCAAGCTATAACACACTAAGATGAACCGACAAAAAGAATTTGAGTTTGACTCTATACAGAAAGTATTGCTTTTCCAATTTTGATGAACTCTTTAGCTTAAATTTTTTTTCTAATTGTCTTTTTTATCTATAATCGGCCATGTCTACATATGAGGATATTCTGTGTTGTGACGTTGGGTAATAGAGATAGCTGGATTTTACTAAGAAGTGTTGACATAATTGATATAATTGATTAAGTGGATGTGGGTTGTGTGCATCTGATAGACAGTACATCGGATGTCTTTTCAAATCTAGAAAAGGATTTTGAGTCTTTCTACATATGAAAAAATGACATTCTTGATAATCATCATTTTAAAAAACTAGTTGGGAACTCTTTGGGAGTTTACACTAAAATTGTCCTTTCAAGGTTGATGATAAACACAAGTTTTTGAATTCATTTTTTGTCATGTTAGTACTTGGAAAATGATTTATAGTTTGCAAGTCCCATGTGAAACAAGATTTGGTGTTTACATCTGATACTAGCTAAAGACATTTTATGCAGGGTGTTGAGCCTTAAACCTCATATGAGGGTCTCGACAGAGATGGCAGACTGGAATTTTGAATAATCATCCGTTGTACAAAGGAGATGTTGCCCAAATTTACACTTTTTAGAGAGCTTATATACTAGAAGTGGTAGTGATACAACATGCCTGTTACCTTCTTTGCTGCTAAAAATAATTGTAGATTTAGAGTTGAAATTCTACTAGTTTATAAGTTGAACACTCATCTTTCACTTTGACATAGAAGTTTACATTCTTGTGGATCAAGATTTCATGGATCACAGGGTGTCGTACTACTCTGATGACGATTGACATTTTGAAAATTGTTTATCTGGGTTTGGTCTTTCACTTGGCTGCAAACTTGTGAACTAGCCAATACCACAGCTCAAAGGGTATTTGTATCATACCACCACTTGGGATCTTTCGGTTCGGAGATAGAGAACACCAAAATTTTGGAGTTAGGATATTTTGAGCATATCTTCTAAATCACATACACACAGTGGTGAATCGCTGGCACAGTAGAAAACATGCCTGTGTTTGTCTCCTTGCATAGTGGTGAATGAGATGGCATTGGACTAGACTTTTTGGGTCTAACTACAAAGGAGACGTTGTCCGATTTTTTCACGAATGATAAGATGAAAATATATGACTCAATCTCAAAACATAATACTTAATTGGTAGTTTCTATTTTAATTCTTGACACCAATTTAACAAGGGGAGGGAGTCGTTGACACCTGTCTTGCCAATTATTGTCAAGTATCGATGGACTTGATTTTTTTCTGGATGGTGGCAGGGAAGAGGCTCCTTCCTTGGGATTATAGTAACAACCAATAGTGGTAGGAGATCATCCATTGTTCGTTTATTTTTTATTAGTGATAGATATCCCTTCTATACACTTCTTTGATAAATGTAACACAAAGTGTATCCTACTGTCAGGACTAAATGTAAAGTATAGAATTATCTTTATCAAGTCTATAGGTTACTACTTGGTTACTATAAATGTATTCTTTTAGCTTTTATGAACAAATTACATGGTCTCTATTCCAATTGTATGGTTCAATAGTTTTTATAATCAAACTATTTTTAGATAATCAATCATAAACACACACACTCTCTTGTCTCTAGCTAGCCAGGCTAGCACCATAAGATGGGCCTAAACCAGCTATATATATCTTGACTTGACCTACCTAATCCAAGCGGATGGGTTGGGACCACGGTTCCTAATTTGGTCAAGCACATATAACATTTAGGTTCTCACCAGAGACTAGAAGTTGTCATAAGGGGTTTGTCCTTCTTGTTTTCTTTATCCTACCTAGTTCATAAACATAGATTTGGAACTTAGAAGTATGTATAACCAACTCGAGGATGTAGTACCTAACCGTCTTGACTATACTTTATATACATATAGATTGTGGCTAAACTATACTGATATCTAGAAGCTATTTGGTATAAGTGATTAGCTCAAATGATGTCAACCTAATATGTTAGGTTTTTTTGCAGGATATTCGATAATCTCCATATAGAAACATTGGAAACTACTTTTTTCAACATAGATCATGTTAGCTTTGTTAAACAACCATAAGAGACTATTTCCTACTTAGTACTTGAAAAAATATACGTCATTAGATGACTTTTTATATCATTGATCATGCTTACATATCATCCCTAGTGGCACCACTTTACCAAATGGTAACCTTTATTCATTTGATGAATACCTTTTTGAACACTTCATACTATTTAGTATTTTTTGCTTATTTGTGCAAACTTGGTTGGGGGTAGCATTCCACATGGTGGGCCCTACCTCCCACCATGTGGACCTTCTCTTAGGGTTGGGGAAGGGACACACACACACTCACTCACTCTTATACACATATCTACATGGGCGAAAGCTAATGCCCCATTCTCTTACTGACTTGCCTCACTCTTCTTCACAACTTTATACCCGTTTCTCACCAGGACAAGGCTTTAAGGCCTGTTTCACTCTTGCACATGAATTCTTGACCACAACATGCCTCAACCAATCTATCAGAATAACATCTATTAATGAAAAAAGGTTTAACCCTCAAGCTTTAGATATTGGAGCCCCATCTATCTAACTTGTGCATACATGCACAATTATTCGGAGGCTTTGAATGCCATCTGAACTTCTAAAAATGCTACATACAGTATGCAACCAATCCCCTCTTGTGGCCTTCTTTGGGTTTCTCTCGTTCTACCACATACACACGCACATACACTTCCCCTTGTTCTCACACACATTAACCACATTAAAAAGAGGGCATGTGCTACCCACTGACACCTTACGTTACTTGATCAATTATGTTACACCTTAAAATAGAATCTTTCTCATCTCTGATGGGTACTTCTCTTGCTTCCTTTATCATGCCATCACATCTCTGTCCGCCTTAGCTGCCCTACATAGTAGGTTAACACACACACACACACACACAATTCTAAGTGCATAACAAGCTGCTTCATCTCCTTTAGAGAATTTTTTTAGCAGTTCTCATACTTTCTCTTGTTTCCTCCCTCATTTACCTTGCCCTTGCAATGTTTTTCTTGCATCATTGGCCTCTGCATCTTCCCTTAGATGCTCGTGTCTCTCACAAGATGCTATCACTTGGAAAATGAAAATAATATTGACAGTTTTCAAGGCCCATGTGTAGGAAGATTTGATGTTTACATCTGACCCTAGCTAAAGACATTTGATGCATGATGTTCAGCCTTAAACCTCATGCGAGGGTCTTGACAGAGACAGTGATTGGAATTTTGAAAAGTCATCCGTTGTACAAAGGAGATGCTGCCCAAATTTTCACTTTTTAGAGAGCTTATATACTAGAAGCGGTAGTGATACAACATGCCTATTACTTTCTTTATTGTTAAAAATAATTGCAGATTTAGAGTTGAAATTTTACTAGTTTATAAGTTGAACACTCATCTTTCACTTTGACATAGAAGTTTACACTCTTGTGGATCAAGATTTCACGGATCATAATGTGTCGTACTACTTTGATGAGGATTGACATTTTGCAAATTGTTTATCTGGGTTTAGACTTCCACTTAGCTGCAAACTTGTGAACTAGACAATACCACAACTCAAAGGGTGTTGGTATCATACCACCACTTGGGATCTTTGTGTTTGGGGATAGTGAACACCGCAATTTTGGAGGTAGGATATTCTGAGCATATCTTCTAAATCACATACACACAGTGATGAAACAGGAGAAAACATGCATGTGTTCGCCTCCTTGCGTAGTGGTGAATGAGATGGCATTGGACTAGCCTTTTTGGGTCCTAATTAAAAAGGAGATGTTGCCCAATTTTTTGGAATTAAAAGATGCAAATATATAACTCAATCTCAAAACATAATAACTGATATGTGCTATCTTGTTAGTTTTTGTTTTTATTCTTGACACCAATAACAAAGGGGAGGGAGTCATTAGAACTTGTCTTCCCAATTAGTGTCAAAAGTACTAATGGACTTGGTTTTTTTGGGATGGTGGTAGGTAAGAGGATCCTTCCTTGGGATTATAACAACCACTGCAGCAAGTAGGAGATCATCCATCTTTCGTTTATTTTTTATCAGTGATAGATAGCCCTTGTATACACTTCTTTAATAAATGTAATACAAAGTGTATCCTACTTTCAAGACTAAATGTAAAGTATAGACTTATCTTTATCAAGTCTATAGGCTACTTCTTGGTTACTATAAATGTACTTTTTAGCTTTTATGAACAAATTATCTGGTCTCTAGTCCCATTGTATGGTTCAATAGTTTGTATAATCAAACTATTGTAGATAATCAATCATAAACACACACACACACACACACACACACACACACACACACACACACACACACTGTCTCATGGTGTGAAGTGCAAAGTGCAAGAGCTCCATCTCCTTCTCCAAGCTAGTAGAGAAATTGAGAGCCTACACCAACACTCTTGGCTATGGAATGCAAATATAACCAAGATCCATGCTTCAATGCTTAAGCTTGCCATCTTCTCCATCTTCATTACTATGCTAATATGTATTCTAGCAAGAAGAGTGATGATAAGTGAGGAGCTATTTCTTTCTCCTATGAATATTTCTTCTTCCTCTTCCCTACCCTCATTCCCCGCTAGCTTTCTCCACCTTTGAAGGTGTTTGAGGCCTTGGGACTGAGGATGGGAATAGTTAATTCTTTTTGCAAAGTCTATGTTATGCTCATGATGCATTAAGATTTCCATCTCCATTGCATCACCTAGGTCACAAGGAACACAAATATTGTATTGTACCAAGTCTCTCTTGATGGGAGAATCTATAATACAAAAGCCTATTGGAGGGGGGACCGGCTCCACATAAATTTGATTCTCAAATGTTGTCAAGTTCTTTAAGCTCTCTCTTGCAAAAATATTGGTCATGCCAAGTTAATTAAGTATTATGGTTAAGTTGCTACCGCTAATAAATAAGTTCACCCTCTATGTTCTCAAAGTAGTCTCACAAAAATGCTCTCTTTAATTCTCCTAATTCCGCTATTCTCAAAGTTCATAGGCCATTTCCATTTCGCACTTGCTTTTGGAAATGCTATTTAATAGGGCTCATTGAAAATAATGAATTTTTGTTTTGCAATACCGCCCAAAAGGAGAGGATTGAAATATATTATAGCATAGCTCAAAGAAATACAAAACTCCATGCCCAAATTGAGCCATGGATTCTTTAGTACACTAAATGAACTTAATAGTGGATCTAGAGTCTGTATATAAATATTATATAGTTAGTGAAATTAATAAAATTTTATACACATGATAACCTCACTCGTGATTTTCATGCACTCCTATCTTGGTTTTATTAATAAAAAATGTAGGGTTGATGAAGGAAAAGTGAGAATATCCAAGTATAAATTATCTTTCTAGAAAAGCTAAAGAGAAAGATTCCTTCAATGTATATAGCTTATAATACCAACTTCTTACAAAATTTCTTTTCTTCCTGTTGACCTCCAAGTTGGCTGATTCAATTTGGTCTTGGTGGAAAGTTAAGTTGAGACACTCTTTGTCTTAGAGTTTTCAAATGTCTAGAATACCCACTAATCATTTTGATGACAAGCCTATGACTGTTGAGCAATATCCACTCAAGGGCTATGATATACTATTGTGCGGCTATAGAACTTCTATATCTTTGACCAATTAGAAACAAATCTATGTAAATACATTAATATGGATGTCAAGGAAAGTGACGTTATTGATTGATATAGTAAGGATGATGATCTCTTTGCTAGTTCAAGTGTTGCATCTTTTTAAGAAAAAATCACAATAATACTTTCAAAAAAGTTGCATCACATTATACAAAAAATGCTATAATACTAATATTTAAAAAGAGGGCGAGGGCGTGACTAACACAAACGTGGTTTATATGTGTGATGCTCCCTTTGTTGTAGAGAACTTTAGGCCTTCCCAAAATACTCTCTCTCTCTCTCTCTCTCTCTCTCTCTCTCTCTCTCTCTCTAAAGAACTTGTAGGGGCGGTTAATGTTGGTGTTGATAGCAAACCAAGTCACTTATCTACCAAGACATTGCAATAAAAATAAGTGATCCTTTTTTAAAAAATCTTCTTTAGAGTGTGCATAATAAAAACTAAAAATTGGTGATTGTGCAAAGTTTACAGGGAAGATATGATAAGGTGTGAGACGCACTTGCGTGTTTTTCAAAAATAATATTAGGATTTTAATTGATGCATACAAGCATTGAGAGTGGTTGGAGTTTGAGTAAATTGTCAATTAAGTAATTTAAAAGAATAAAATCCTTCATGTATATTGAGAAATATAGGGTATAGGAAATAAGCATATGCTATGTTGCATACTTGTAGAGATACTTGATACAAGGAACATATGTTCTCCTATGGGGTGTAAGATCCCCAAATTTTGGATCTCTTTTGAAAATAAGACAAAAAGATTCTAATGTCCATTTTGTCAAATTTTGACTTAAGATGCTTGATTGACAGGATTGTAAGGTTCTAAAGTAAAAAACAAGGTCCTTTCCATGTTCGAGTAGGTTAGATAGACGCTTATTTCAGTTTTGAGAAAATTTGCTATTTTTAGCTTTTTCATGCTTTTTATGTTTTTAGGTGCTTTTTTGCAAAAAGCAGGGTCAGATCCTTAACCTACGTGTTCCGGGGAAGCTATGGTTCAATTTTATGAAAATCTGCTTTTCGAGTGCTTCTCACGTTGTTTTAAGCTTTTCATGATTTTTATTGCTTTTTAGTGAAAAGCAAGTCCGCTTTCTTATTCCAATGGACAAGGGAAACCCGTGGTTCAATTTTATAATTTTTTCTTTTTTTTGTTTTTTACGCTAATTTTAGCTTTTTGTGCTTTTCGACGTTTTTGAAAAATCTGCTTTTTAGGATGAACTAAGCATAGAAATATTAATTTTTGTCTCCGTCGAATTAAAAAATGACCACCCGAAGAAAAAACAGGACTAAACGGGATTTTTATGAAAATTATTTTTATAAAAAGTAGTACCATAAATACGTCAGGGCAGTACAGGAAAGTCATGATTATGTTGGGACATCATAGTGCGGCATAGTCTAGCCAAGGTTTCCTTAGTTGGCCGGATATTGTTCAATTGGTTAGTTTTACTGTAAAAATTGAATGGTAAGTGGGAGGGTTGACATGTTTTTAGCAAAGTGCCCAAAAGCTTTCCGCTATTCCAGGTAGAAAAACTGGCGCTAGCTTTTGACTTGGGCATCACTCTGCTGGCTTGCTGCAGTGCCTATAAATAGTAGGGAGTACTTAGTTTTTAGTATCGTCTGTTACGTCTACTACCGCAAGGCAATACATACCTATTATACGGAGTGGTGCAAGCTCTTCATCACCATCTCCATAAGCTCTTCTCTCTCATTTACGGGAAGAAGAAGAATACTCTCTCTCTACTTGCTTACTATCTCCTCTCTTGTTTCACGGTGTACGCGCTCTCCGAAAGCTCTCGTGGTGGAAACCTCTACGTAGCTCTCATCACTGCTCTCTTGCAACAAAGAAAGAAGCCTTTCAACAGTCCTTATCAATTCTAAATCACGGTGAGAAGCTCTAAACTCCATAGCCATCATCATCTCTCTCTCTCTCTCTCTCTCTCTCTCTCTCTCTCTCTCTCTCTCTCTCTCTCTCTCTCTCTCTCTCTATGTCGTTTTTCTGAGTAGACACCCTCTCCGTGATTGTTTTTTCATATACAAATGTATGTATGGATTTACCGAGTACGTATGAATTTTACCCATGATTATTTCATCATGTTTAACATGCTGATTTATGCACACGATGTGTTTATGATCACGTGCGTGCATAAAAAGCGTTTTTTGTTTCACGTCATAAAAGCAGTAGGAACATTGTTTTGGTCATAAGTCACAAAACATTTTGAATCAGCCCAAACCCTTTAAACTAGAGATAAAACACATCGTTTAGAACATCTTCTCTCTATGGTGTCATGTGAAAATCAAGCATGAGCTAAGTGATATGGTCAAAAAACAACTTGCTGCCCACTGCACTTAGTAAAAATTTTGGAACATAGGCTCCTTGGAAAACTAGTATATAGATTCACCGGGTGGTCAAACCCACTTAGCCAATTGAGAAGCTTGATTAAACTTGATGATAAATCTATTTAGGTCTCCGTTATCACCTTGGGTATGCGAGTTATTAATCGGTATGTGAGTTATTAATCCTTCCATAACCGGGTTTACCCACGCGTGTAGGTGTGCTACCAAGGGGGAGTACCATATGAAGTCATGAGCTAACCGAGCCATTTATGTATCATTTATGGTTTATTTTAGTGAGTTGATTTCAAGTAGTAGATGTCCTTAAACTCATGTGAGGGTATGTTAAGGCGGTTACGCCGCTAGCGGAAGCTAAATAGCGAGAACTCAACCAACAACAGAATTTGTCAGACGAGGACGAAGCTTGACCCGCAGGCGCATGGAAACAACTAGGTGGGTGTCAAATCACCTACTCGAACTTCTAATGACAATCACTACTAAGGAAATCAAATCTAAGTTCTAAAATACGCAAGTGACTGAAATTCGTACTACGAACGAATGCTATACGAAACAGGATCTAGAATCATTGAATCGATCTCAAACTCAAGGGGAAGTCTATACACTAGGTAAGAACAACACCCTAAAGACTTGAACTGCAAAATCAACCTATAACCACTCCGTGCGGTAAACGCATATGAAGACAGGCCGAAAAATACAGGTGACCGAAACTTGACCCCGATGGTACGAATGTGTAGCTCTACTCGTTGTGGTTCTATAGATATGCTGCACGCTCTATTCCGACACACGAGTTGGAAGAAAACTCACACCGAAGCTCGTAGGAACTTACCACACGTAGAAGCCGATAGCGCGCACTCTTGGTATCTGTGCGTAGCTCTCACCGTTGCTAACACAATGGCGGTGTCGCTTCTCCAATGGCAGCCCCGTAGCTTGCGTAGCAAGGAGATAAGACTCTCTCTCTCTCTCACCCTCTCTCAGACACAGTCACGGCGCTCAAAAACTCACTTTGATTAATAATTCAATCTTCTTAGGTTACAAAACTTTGGCTTATATACCTCAGCCTTGGAGGTGAGAACATCTCTAATTATTTACATCAGCAGGTGAAATTACGTCGGGATTACAGGCTGGAAACTCAATTGAGTCCCGTTACTTAATGAATGGCTCAAATCAAAATTAATGTCGGAAAGACATTTATTACAATCAATGGTTACAAAATGATGGGTGTGAGCAAAAATGTGGGTGTGATCCTCTGCTGGCTCAACACTCCCTCCCTCCGCGTTCATGTCGTCCCTGACATGACTTTTAGGCTTGGTCAATAGAGTCCTGTCGTCTTGAGCATCTGCAAATGTGATTCGTAGCGTACGTTGCCGATGGTCAAGGTTGGGCCGAATATTTTGCTTTCGTGAGTGAAAAAGCCGGTGTAGAAAGCTTCTTCGAATGTTTGCATGTGGAAGCTAGGCAAAAACATAATTCTTTGGTATAAGAGATGTAACACCTTTGGTGATGGCTGCAATGAAAGATCATACATCATATCCGTCACTGTGTCGGCCGTCGATAGTAGACTCGAGGTCGTGGCTTTATCTGGCGCGAACACTTCAATGCATGCTAAGAGAGTCCTGCAGATTTTCTTTAGCATCTGACACGAAAGGTCAGGAGAGCCAGTAAGGAGTTTGATGGTGCCCGTTAGGGTTTTCACCATGTAGGCTTTACCTATTCTCTCTCCTTCCTTTGGTCCTGGCATCCTTGGGTAATTAAGCCAATTTGGCTTCTTTTCTGCAATCCTGCCATGCTCTTTCCAGCTTCTGACTCTTGGCACCGGGCAGAAGGTTGCATCCTCCCGAATCTCCTTTGGAGCCTCTACCAAGTAGATGAGGTAGGCTGGGTATTTGTTCAGCCAACCTTTCCTCCATCTAGGTTGAGAATCTACAATCTTCTTTGATTGTTCATCCTTTGTGATGTCGCCTTCGTAAAGAGCGACATACTGCTCCTCCTCTATTCTCTTTTTCGTCTTTATCACTTCAAATTTCATCAGAGGGAAAGGCAGGCTGGGTTGCATCCACTCTTCATGGAGCACTTTTGTGTTTAAACCTTGAAGTCTAATGGAGATGAGGAGTCTCCTTTCCCATTCCATTTCCGCCTTGGCACTTTCCTCTGTTGACTTTTCTATTTGGTCCTGGAGCCTTTGTTCTTCTTCTTCAGAGATTCCTGAAGTCGAGGCCACTTCTTGAACTGGGGCTGGATCTTCAATTGTGGTTGCCTCTCCAGTTTCAGGTAGCTCTATGGCTGCTCCCCCTGCTTCTTCTTGTGGTGGCTCTGTTTCTCTTCTTTGTTGCTCTTGGAGGTCTTGGAGCTGTTTGCGGAGGGCCTCATTTTCTGTCCTTAGTGTTTGGTTTTCTGATGTGAGCCTCTCCTCTGCAGCCAATGATCCCTCCGCCATGTGCAATCTTTGTACTTGCTCTAACCTCAGCTCTCTTTGCAAACTTCTGACCTGCTCTTCCAGAGCTGGTACGAGGGCTCCCTCTTGTTCTGTTCCTGCTCTGCTAGCTCTAGGGGTGGTCCTGAGTCTCATGATTGTCCTTTCTTGAAGTTTGACTCTTTCCCTTAGCTCAATGAGCTCATCCTTGGCTGCCTCCAGCTCAGCCTCCAGCTCATCTTCTATTCGCTCCTTTGCTTCCTGTGAACTTGTTACCTCTCTTGAAGCTTCGGCTAGTTGGAGTATCAAGCCGTCCCTCTCGTTTTCTGCGTCGTAGAGTGATGCTTTATGACTTTCAGATTCAGTCATAGCATTCTCTAACTTCTTCTGCAACTCTGCTTCCTTTTGTTTTGCCGTCTCAAGTGCTACTTCCTTTGCTCTGGATCTTTCTTTAATCTTGTTGAGCAGTTCATGCACCATGTGCATGTCTTTTTCATCTTCATCTGTCAACTTGACAGCTCTTTCTGCCACCACCTCCAATGGCTTCGGCTCGTCCATTTTTTCTTCACTCTCCATTGTACCCTTTGTCTTTTCTTTTGTCCCTTTCCGATCATCTTGTTTCCGTAGGGATATCCCATAAACTGCCTCCAGGGCTTCTTCTTCACTGTATCCGATCGCTACTAGATCCTCATAATCATCTTTCTTTTGCTGAACTGGATCTATCTCCTTTTCCTTGGTCCCGGCCTCCGGCTTTTCCATAACTTCTGTTTCGATTTCTATTTTGGTCTCCTCCACAATAATTTCCATCTTCTTCGAGCTTGGTACAACAGTAAAAGAGGGCTAATTGTCTTCAGTCACCTTGGCTTTCCCTTTGGTTGCTTGCCTGTCTTTCTCTTGAGGTTCAGTAGACTCATCTACTTTCTTCTTCCCCTTGTCGTCCTTTTGCAGCTCAGCTTTTAAAAGCTGTACTTCCTCTTCGGTATAAGGTTCGACAGGTTGTTGCTCCAGTATGGCCTCCGACTCCTCATAAGCTCTAATATATTGATCATATTGATCAACATGTGGCCTGGCTGAGCTGGTTCCGACTTTACTGGGGTCTGGCACCCACATTTCTTCGAAGTCCCCCTTTAGAGCTCTTTCCGCTCTAAACTGCTCCACCAGCCTTTCCATTCTTGCGGCTTTTTGACTTTTGGTTTGCTTGGGATCGGCCTTCTTCTTCACTTTCTTCTTGAGCGGCTCGTCCACGGCCTCCTCAGGTTCTGAAACTATTTCTAGTTTTCGGCGTGCTCTTGTGGATGCCCTCTTGGATACTTCTTGCTGTTCTTCCTCCTCATCGGCTTCTCTAAGCCACTCATTCTGGGAGGGAACCTGTGGCCCTTGATCTCTAGCTCCAATAGCTTCATAAGCTATTCTTGTTAGGATTTCTCCTCCTCCTATGTACTTTGGTTTCTGGTTGTGCATGGCGATTACTTGCTCGTGGATGTATTGAGCATAATTCACCTCTTTTGGCACGTTGCTCTTCAGTGCCCATGTGATGGTTGTCGCAATGGCATGGGGTGGTGTAGTATACTTCTGCGGTCTTTTACTGCACACATGGAAAAACTGGTTGTATAATCGGCAAAGGGTTGCCGCTCGTTGATCTGCCATATCTCCGTAGGTTGTATTTTGTTTCTTTGATCCATAGACCTCTATGGCCTCCCTTCTTTCTCTGACAGAACTTCCTTTGTTGTGCAGCTTCAGTGCATCTGCAATGAGCTGTGGAGTGATCTGTACTTCTACTGTTTCTCCATCCATGGCTGTCAACGTGGCTTTCCCATCCTTCTGAATGGATGTTGCCAACTCATACACTCTTCTTGTGTCTACACCTGATGGTCTCGAGGTGAAGAACCTGTGTAAGTCAGCCTTTTCCAGGTATCTGCTTATGTTCTCTGATCTGCTATAATCCACTAATTCTCGTGGGATCATAGGTACATCGACCGATTGCCCTTGAGGATCTCTGAAAGTCCCCTGGTAGATCTTTATTCCCTCTTTTTCTAGTACTGCTTCCTCCACCCAAGTCTTGGTTGGCTTGAGGGTTTCTGTTGGAATATCAAAAGGTTCTGCCTCTGCAAGAGCATCCTTGATGGTTGGTCTTTTTCTCTTAGTTGCCGATGACTTAGCGGAATCCATGGATCCTGTAACTCCAATTACAAAAGTTAGCGTCTTTTTAGTACTGAAAGCCGAAATGAAGCTTTTAACTATTCAAATGACTTGAAAATTGAAACATGAGCTATTCAGGGCCTAAGGATGCAATGTAGGTGAAAAAATATGCAAACTGGGCTCAAAATCATGCTGGAGACATCATACGCGTATGATGTCTTTTGTGTCAAAATGACTTCATATTGGTTGTGCTTGTAGCTGATAGTGTATACATGAGTGTCATATGCTTGGATTTGAGTTTGGATCCCATTTGGTCAAGTTTTGGCCAGTTTAGTCCAATTCAGGCTCTTGGGCAAAATTTTGAAAGGGAAATGGATTTTATGATCCAAATTGGATAAAACTTGGTGGATTACTTTCAAATGGCATGTAGAACACTTCTGTTTGGTGGTTGAAGCCCTGAGGTGCCAAAATCACATAGTGAGACATCATACGCGTATGATGTCTTTTATTGCATTTTTGGACCAATTTTCTCTATAAGCTTGGTTTTGGCTTTAGATAGGCTTATTCAGTGGATTTATCAAGTTTGGATAGAATTTGGGCTAAAAATGGCTCTGGAGACATCATACGCGTATGATGTCTTTTTCATCAATTTTTCATGGGATTGGTTCTGTGGACTCTCCATGTGCTAGTGAAGGACTGTTTATACTCAAATCTTGGTTTGGACTTGAATATGTTGGATTTGGGACAAAAATAGGCTTTGTATGAAGGATTTTCTCTTAATTGGGCTAATGGGGTGATCCACCTGACCAAATGGTTCCAAACTTCATATGTAGCATGTATTAGATATATATAATGGATGTATGATGACAAATGAGCATTTTTGCTCTGTAAGTGCAAATAGACATCATACGCGTATGATGTCTTTTGTGTCAAAATGGTGCTTTTTGTTCCAGATAGCTTGTAGATGTGTTAATCAACAATCCTACAAAGTTTCAATGAGTTTGGAGTTATTTTGACAAAATTAGGACCAAAAATCAATTTTATGGCCTACTTTGCGTCTTTTTGGTTTTCCTTGGGTTTTCTAACTCCAATTCTCATGATACTTGGTTCATAGGATGTGATTAACATGTGGAATGAGGCTATGCACTCAAATGTTGAAATGGATGTGAAAATCATGCTGTGAGACATCATACGCGTATGATGTCTTTTCTTGAAATGTTGGTCTTTTTGTGCAAAGAATGCTTTGTGCTAGTGCCCTAAGCCCTGCTAACTAGTTTTCAACTTAAAAAGTCATCAGTTTAGCTAAAAAGCCCCCTTATAGGCATTTCAGTCTCCGAAGTCGTCTTTTTGCCTTGGAGTTGAATTTCTTCAACTTTTCTTCTTGAGAGTTGCATTTCCAGCTCATTGGATATGTTGTGAAGCCACCTATTTGGTTGAACTTGACTTTGGCTCCCCGTTCTCCATCTTTCTCCATTTGGTTGCCCGAAAGCGTCTTTTTCACCATCGGTAAGTGAATCAGCTTTCTTTTGGGTTTTGCTTGCAAACATAAGTCATCCATGTATAGTTGAAACTGCTTGTGAAGTTTCATGTCATTTGGTCGTCAATTTTAGCCGTTATGCCAAAATGACGCTTTGTGTGTCCGCAGTCGAATCGGTTGTTCCGACCTACTTTTGGTGATCCAAACCCGGAGATACTCCATGGTTGCATTTCCCTCGATGTTGTTAAGCTTCCTGAGAAGTTTTGTGTCGTTCCGACAACTTTTTTCTGTTTGCCTCTTGCAGGCTCTGTTCACTCAGGGTTTTCCAGTCATTCTTTCTCGAGCTTTGAGTGCTAGAAACTCATCTCCTATACTAGGGTAACCCACCTCTAAGTTCTTGCAAATTTTGGTTAGGCGGTTGTGCCCCTACCTAGCGTTCTTCCCCATTCCCCGTCTGCTCTTGTTTCTTGGTTTTGGTGAGTTTTCGCGACAAAAGTTAACGATAAGCATCAAAAGCTTATGGCAACGAGTCTACCTCTCATGTCTGGTGTCCTCTGAGCTCTCGTAGCAGTCGTAGAAGGTGGTAGAAGGTCGGACGCTCCTGTGTGCTCTTTGCTCTCTCCAAGAAGGTAATAGTGGAAATGAGCTTGATAGTGAAGTGAAAAATACTTAACTTCGGGCTTCCCGGATCACTTGTTACCAAATTTGACATGTGCTCCTATCTCGTCGTGAAATGCACTGTAGGATTTGAAATTTCTCAATTTGGACTCCGTTTGACCTGTTTCTGAGAAATCTGTCCACTTTGCCAAAATTCTGTCATTTCGGGCTTTCCGCAACTTTTTCAGAATTGTACCCCATTTTTACCATGGGTTGCCCTTGTCATTAGGATCATCACCGTCTATTCTTTTCTTTTTTCCGATCTCATTTCACCTGCTTTTTTATTTTTCTTTTATTTTTATTAAAAAAATCATAAAAAATAAAGGAAAATAGCAAATTGAAGCCAAAAAATTACAAACATACACGATAAATAGCTGGTAACCCTGTGTATATGAATATACACTTCTTTGTGATTTTTGGACTTGGATTACCATTTTTTTCCACTTTTTAGCTCCAAAAATACTCTTATTTAGTGATATTTACACATCTAGAGACCCAAATTCATCATTTGATCTCTTCTTGTTGCAAAACAAGGTATATAAGGGCATAAATATTATCAATATCCGCAATCAAACATAAAAAATTACAAAATCATGTAAGACACTGCCCTTGTAATATAATTTTTGTTTTTCTTTGTTTTTTTTCCGCTTGTAGCTGCTTTGTAGCTCCTGTATACCTCCCCCCCTCCTAGTCTGAGTCCTCCCGGACGACTATGAAGTGTCTGTGGGTGAAGCATTGTAGTTGTTTTGGTCATAAGTTCCCAATGCAATTGTAGAGCGATGATACAACAGTCTTTCCAATAAAGCTGCTCTTTGTTTGATTGAAAGATTGGTGGTCGGGTTTTGGGTTGGTTTTGGCACTTCGGTAGTAGAATCAGTAGATGGGTTCTTCGTTACCTTGTTGTCTTTTTTACAATCCAAATCTGCTTCCGCTTTGCTTGTGCTTGCCACAAACTCTTTGCGACCCAAACCTGCTTTGTTCTGTGTGTTGATTTCCTCGCCTTGAAATACCTAGGAGTTTCCGTTGATTGTATTGAAGGGAGTTCCTTTTACAAATCTTTGGGATCCAAATTTGCTTGCTGTAGCTTTGTGCCGTCATGAACTTCTTTGGAATCCAGATCTGTTTCACTGTCCTTGATTGTCGGGGATCACTCTGTTGTCTGGTATTGAAGACTCTGTTTGTGTTTTCTGGCACACCTTTTTTGGTCTCCATACCAACGTTGACTCCGTTTTTTTCCAAGGTTGAGCTGTTATATTATTGCTTGTCTTCCTTATCCACTGTTGAGAATTCCTCGTCGAAGAGTAATCCGGTTGTATAGAAACTTTTGGTTGCCATTGCTTCTTCTTTTCTCTGTTTGTTGTTTGCCCTTGTCCGTGGATTCTTCCTTTGGAGTTGGCTCTGCTCCTTTGGTGAACTTAACTGATTGACTTTCACCTTCGTATTTGATAAGCACTGATTTAGAACTCCAGTCAATCATTGCATTGTATTGCTTCTGCCATGGTTGTCCTAGCAATAATGGATGTTGTGTAGCTTGGTCTTCAACCACGTAAAACATATGAGGATACACATATTGGTTAATCTGTATATGTAAAACTGTGCATCCGACAGTTTTGATTGAATTCTCAGAGTAACTCTTTAACTCTTGCTTGGCAGTTTGTAGTTTAGTGTCATTTGTCAATTGTCTATACAAACTGAGTGAAAGTAGGTTAGCTTGAGCTCCTGAATCCAATAGTGCTCTGGCTTTGATTTGGTTGGTTCCTACTTTGCATTCAATGATGGGTTCTTCTTTGTCATTATCCATTTCTGTTATACTGACTGCGTTTATTCGTATTGCTCCTTCATTGCGCTGTTTCTGACGCAGTAGTCTTCTTTTCTCCATTCTTTCCTTCGCCTCGGCTTGCGCTTCCTCCTCAATCTTTTTCTTTTTCTGGACACGCAGCTTTTCTTGATGTATTTTGAGAAGCATGTCTTGTGTTAGCGGCAACAGATACTTTTTCACTCTGCATCCACTAATCCAATTGGGCATTTCTTCTCCGTCTAATGTAGCAAGCTTGACGGCTCCACTTGGTGATAGATCTTTAATCACCAGAGGACCCATCCCTCGCTTTTTAAGCTTCTTAGCATGCTGTTTCAGAGTGTAAACTAGGACATAGTCCCCAACTTTAAACTCTTTAGTCCGCACATGCTTATCAAAAAATTCCTTTTGTCGCCTTTTTTGAGCGTAGATGGAAGCTACTGCTTTTAGGCGAAGCTCATCTAGCTTTTCCAGGTCATCTATTCTATCAGAGAGCTCGTGCCCTGTCCACTCTAGATCCTTAGCCACCCTTAAGGTTGAAATCAAGAATTCTATTGGCAAGATAGCATTTAGCCCAAAAACCATGTTATATGGGGTCGTTCCTATTGATGTTTTATATGCTACCCTATATGCCCATAATGTTGAATGCAACTTCTGGTCCCAGTCAGTTCTCGACTCAGATACAATCTTCGTAAGGACCGTGCATATGGTTTTGTTTGTTGCTTCAGCTTGTCCGTTTGCTTGTGGATGATACGGGGCTGATTTCCTATGGATTACCATGAATTCATCTAGAAGGATCTCTATCACTTCATTTATGAAATGTGTGCCTCGATCACTCACAATTTCTATTGGCAATCCATATCGTACAAAGACGTATTCATATAGAAATTGTGCCGTGGTCCTGGCATCTGCTTTTTGAGTTGCCTTTGCTTCGACCCACTTTGTTAGATAGTCTGTAGCCACAATGATGTATTGTGCATGAGTCTTATATGCAGGAGGTGAAATGGGTCCGACATAATCAATCCCCCATTTTGCAAAAGCTCTTGCCCCCATCATTGGTCTAAGCGGCATATCATCTCTTTTAAGTGGTACTTTGGTCCGCTGACAGTCATCACACCGTTTAACGTATTCCTCAGCGTCCATATGTAATGTTGGCCACCATATTCCTGCGGCTAAGACAAGTTTTGCTGTCTTATCACCTGAGAAATGGCCTCCACCTACTCCTCCATGAGCTTGCTCCAGGATTATCACATACTCAGACTCTGATGCGCAAATCCTAAGCTGGTTGTCTTTACCTCTCTTATAGAGTTGATCTCCTATTAAAGCGTAATCTCTAGCTTCTGTCTCTACAGATTTCTGACGAGCTTTTGACGTTCCTTCTGGGAAAGTTCTATTTGTGAGATATTCAACAATATACTGACTCCATTCTGGAGCGATCATTATCTGATATAATGTTGAATACTCGGCTGGCGGTTTTGATGAACATACAATACATACTGTGACATATTCATGTACGCTTTCTTTCATTCCTGGCCAATAGACTCCCAATTGTAACAAATTCCTATATGTGTTCCTTCTTGAACAATGAAATGCACATTCCTGAACATGTGCTTCGCACAGATATATATTATATTCCTCAGGATTGATGCATAGTCGTAAAACATGATCATTTCCCAATTGATACAACCTTCCTGCAATCAATTGAAGATTCTTGGATTGCTGAATAGCAATATGTTTCAGGTTGTATTCTCTTCTATCGAACTCTCCTCCATAGGTTAATAGGTCAACGACATTTTGAGACCACTCGGTATCATTTCTATGTTGAACAAGTACGCGTCTGGCATGTCGTCATCTACTCCTATAGGGTCTTCTCCATTCGTCAATCGCGAAAGATGATCAGCTCTAAGATGTGTTTTTCCTTTCTTTACTACTACCGTGAAGTCGAATTCCAGTAAGATAATGAACCATCTCACTATTCTCCCGGTATTGCATGGTTTATTCACTAGGTAGAGCAAGGCTTGGTGATCCGTAAAAAACACAAACTTGTTGGCTAGAAGATAATGCCGAAATTTCTTCACAGCATAGATCATTCCTAATCCTTCTCGCTCTGTTGTGGTGTAATTCTTCTCTGCATTGTTGAGCTGTCGACTGGCGTAACAGATAGGAAAATCCATGTTTCCTTCTTCTGGCTGAGCCAGAATGCATCCTATTGCATATGCCGAAGCATCTATATGCACATGGAATATCTTCTCCCAATCTGGTGATTTCAAGACTGGAGCAGTAATGAGTGCCTCTTTCAATTTCTTGAACGATTCCTCACACTCCTCTGTCCATTCAAAGTTCACTATTAGCCTGTAAAGTGGTTGGCCTATTATAGCGTACATGTAAATGAATCGTCTATAATATCCACAATGTCCCATAAAGCTCTGTACTTGTTTCGCATTGGTTGGTCTAGGCATATCCACTATAACTTTTATCTTCTCTAAATCCGTGGATATTCCGTTTTGTGAGACAATATGTCCCAGAATTCTGCCCTGTCGGACCATAAACACACATTTCTCAGGATTGAGACAAATGCGATATGTCCTACATTTCTCAAATACTTTTCTTAGGTGTTCTAGATGCTCATCTCTCAGTAGAGAATGTACACATAAGTCATCCATGTAGATTTCTAGAAACAGCCTTAAGTATTCTTTGAAAGCATGCGTCATCAGCCTCTGGAAGGTTGCGGGAGCATTGGTTAGACCAAAAGGCATAACCGATAAGCATAAATTCCCCACTCCGTTGCAAAAGCTGTTTTATGTTGATCTTCCAGTGCTATGGCTAGCTGGTTATATCCTGAAAAACCATCAAGAAAGGAGTATGCTGTTTTCCCTGATACACGCTCTAGAACATGATCAGTTATCGGCAGGGGATAATTGTCCCTGATTGTTGCAGCATTCACTTTCTTTAAGTTGACACACACTCGGAGTTTTCCGTTCTTCTTAGGTACTACCACAATCGGAGATACCCAATCGGTGTGTTCAATCTCGTATATGAATTCAGCTTCCATTAGCTTATCTATCTCTTCCTTGATTCGCTTAGCAAAAGTATCATTATATGTGTATGGTCTCTGTCTGCTAGGCTTTGCGTCTTGTTTCAGTGGGATTGAGTGTTGGCATATCGATGGGTCAACTCCCTTTAAGTCCTTATAAGACCATGCAAACACATCCCTATACTCTCTGAGAAGACTCAAAAGTCTCTCTTCCTCGCTTGGAGACAAATCTGTGGCTATGTACACCGGTCTAGGTGGCTCACCTGGAGCTGCTAAATCAACTTTTTTTGCATCCTCCGGTCCGTCATAAGATTCGTTCTCCTTCCTCTCTCGAATAGGTGGGTTAATATCACCTTCCTATCCTCTATTGTGAATTTCCTATAGTGAGAGGGAACATCCATGTTTTCCTTGATTTTGACGTTTTCGTCCTCTCCACTCTCAATTTCTGTCGTCCAAACTTCCTTCAGAGTTTTCTTGAGCTCTCTGTACTTGTTTCTACGTTCTAGCTTGGACTCCGTGTGTTCTCTGTTGCGCTTGTTCTTTTCTGATTTTTCTGTTTCAGTTTTCGTTCCATTATTTTGAACTTGATTTCTTGAGCCTCTTTTGTCTTTTCGTAAGCTCTTTTGATCTCTGCCTCTCATTCTTCCAGAAATCTTATCCTTAACACAATCTTCAGCCTTTACTAGCATTAGGAATTGATTTTTTCCTCTTATTCTAGGCATCGGATTGGTTCTAACCCCTTTTGTTTTTTTCTTTGCTCTATAGTGTTTCTGGCGTTGTTTAGTTTGGTTCGGAAAATCATAAAATCGGACATCCATTATAGTTTCTTCGTTTCCGCTTGAATTGTCCGTTGACTCGTTGTCTGCTTCATTTCCCCACTCTGGATGATTGGGAATGTCGTGAAACACCTCTTCTTCATCTTCCTTTTCCAGTGTATCGTTCTTTTCAGTTTCTTTTTTGAGTACAGTTCTCAACATGAAATACGGAACCACGTCGTACCCGTCCTTGTCGCAAAATTTCGTTGTGGGACCATCCGGAATTGCACAAACATCTAGGGTTGCTAGAATGTGTGTCCATTCTAATGGTTCAAACGTGTCCTCTGGAAAGGGTTCTCCTACATAAGTTTCGTCTTCGATAGCCCTTTCTAAAACACATTCTTCTCGTTTCAGACTTCCACATTTCGAAGCTCCACACATCCATAACTCCTTGGGTTTACCTAACCAAGCTGGAAATTCGGATCCCGCCAAAGTAGCTGAATCAAACTCCTCTACCGGTGTTCGGTTCACATCTTTGTAGCTATGGTCTTTCAGGTTCACACGTGTAGTGGTTTCCATATTTCTCAGGTATATGTGATCGTAGCCCCAATCCTGGACCATTTTCAACTGTCTCATGAATGGTCTTCCCAGTATGATATCATAGTTATTCTCCTTGCCAAAATCGACAATAGCGAAAGTATGTTCGTATTCAATGCCGCAAGAAGTCACTACAACTTTCTCTAATAACCCCATAGGTTTCTCCATGTGTCCATCTGCTAATTGGAGTTTCAACCTAGTCTTCCTTATTGCTGGTTTCCCCCATTTTTTCCAGATTTCTTTTGTAGCAATGGCTACCCCGCTCCGCTGTCTAGTATTGCCATTGTGTTCACTCCTTGGAATTCAACTGGTAAGGTTGTATTCCCCTCTTCACCTTCGCAATACTCTCCGACCTTGTTTAAGGGTACAGGCTTAGCGTTCTTTTGTGGCTTGCTCAGCTCCTCTATGCTCTCTTGCAATCTCGATGTTGGATCTTTTATCCCGAATTTCTCCAAGCATTTTCCTACAGTGGTCCACATATGTGGTCTTAGCCTCAAAAGCTCAGCTAGAGTGATAGTGCATGTCACTGGTGTTGACAAAATCTCTATCAATCCTTGCGAGTCCATGACTTTTTCTGATGAGATTTTTCTTGAGGGAAGTGCTCTAATCTCGGATTTTGCTTCATACTCTCCTAAGTATGAAGGTAAGGTTTTCAGTGAATGAGGTTTGCTCTCCATTGTTCTAACAGAGCCCCCATCTCCCCAGTAAGATTGCAGATCCAAGTCCACTTGAGATCCTGCCTCAAATTCCACTATGGGAGGATTCCTGATGTCCTTTTCCCAATTTGTCTGATTAGCTTGGCAACTTAGCTCGTTTGCAAAGTTTGCCTCTCTCACTTGTTTCCAAAATTCATTGTAATCATCATCTCTTTCGTAACTCCTCTGTATGACTGGATGAAAACTCTCTATCTCCTGATCGGTTGTGTTCAATACTATGCGGTCATCCTTTGTGTATTTTCAGGCTTTTGTGCACTGGGAGTCTTTTCAGCTACCCGTGAAACGATAGTCTCTTGCTGACTTGGGTTTTCCTTCCCACAATTCATTGTTTCTTTTGGTGGTTCTAATAAGGCTTGTGCAGTCTCGATCATTCTCTGGCACATTTCAAGTCTCTGCTTTTCCAATTCCGCGTTTGGGTATGTCATCCACCTCTGTTCTTGTGTTTGGTTGTTCTTTAACCTAGCTTCGTAAGCTCTTAGCAGTGCGTCCAATGGTTCGTGTACCTTGTCGACTAGCACTAATCCCCCGGAGCTTAAGCTCGTTGTTTCTTTGATACTCTTTTGTTTCGTTCTTTCCGGGCTCATCTCTCGTTTCCCGTTTTGACTCTCAAGTTTTTCTAATCTAGCTTTAGTTTGCTTTAGTTCCTCAGCTAGAATAGCGTCTTCACGTTCTTTTCTCAACTTCATGCGTGCTTTTCTAGATTTCCATGTGTTTTTCTGACTCCGCGGTCCTTGACTAACTACGTCAGTCGCTAACTTTCCATTCTCAGGTTCTCTAGTGGTTTTCTTAGCTTGAGCTCTAGTCACAACTTGCGTTGGTATCAGAGTTTCATTTTCAGACCCACTGCTGGTAGGAATAGTTTCTAGCATATTCAATGTCGTCTTTTGCACTTTGTTTGGATTCTTTGAACAATCCTCAATGAAGTGAGTAACCCCACACTCAGTGCAATAAGCGTTAATTCTAATGATTTCCGTATGTGGGAAAACATTCATCAGATGGTCACCTCCACACTTGTAACAGGGTCCTAGTGCTGGTCTTGGTCCCATTTGATTCGTCCTTTGTGGGTAGGATGGTCTTTGTCCTGTTAACCCTCCATGAGCTATGAACATCAAGGTTCTTGCATCCATATTGTATCTCTCTTCATCAGAAGCACTTGTAATTGTTGGTATTCCAACATTCCCCATCATGCCCCATGGTTCTGGTTGTTTTGGTTCTTCTGGTGGGTAATACACTGTCGGAGACATGTGTGCACCCGATTCTTCGTAATAAGCTTGAACAGGCACTAAGGCTTGTTCTTCCTGATTCTCTAAGGTTGGTGCATATCTAATGCCCACTGGTCTTGCTCCTGGTAAAGGTGGTTATTGTCCCAATACCGGTTGAGGTCTTTCTATCCCCATAGGTCCTGGTACATTTCCCGTTGGGTATTGAGGTACTGGATGTATCTGAGGTGGTGCTAATTGAGCAGGAGGTGCATACTGGCGCTCCCTTACATACCCTTTGTTGTAATAACACTCCTCTGTTGGATGATTTGTCCATTTTTGTTCAATAGCACACCATTTCAGTGTTTTTGGCAATGGTTTTTGGTATGGTGCCATCCTTTTTAGAGCATCTTCTATCATTTGCTCTACATTTGGCATGGTTTTTTTTTGAACATTCTTTTTAGTGGTAGTCTCGCTCGCTACGGAGGAGGAGCTACTGGATGCAAAATCTGTATCCGTTGACACCTCTCCATAAACCGTACAGTTATCCACTAAGTACAATGCCTCTCTCGTTACTTGCTCGAAACTTGTACAAGCTTTCAAGTGCAAGTCCTTCTTGAGAGTGTCGTTCCTCAGTCCCTCAATAAAGAGAACAGATAGTCTGTCATCTTGTGGTCGTTCACGTACTGGACATCTCTCAATGTATTGTTTGAAGCGAAGTGAAGCTTCCTTCACTTTTTCGTGTTCTCTCTGTTTAAAAGCATATATTTGTGAGACCGTATTGTGCTTAATCCCTCGTTTTGAGAATTCCTCAGCAAACTCTCTTAGCAAATGGTCAATGTCATGGAATCCCCCAATGTTCATTGGTTGAAACCATGTCAATGCAGTACCTTCTAGAGTAAGACCAAATCCCTCGTATTGTGTATGGAAATCTGTTATCTGCTCAGCTCTTAAGACTTGCTTAAAGAGTGACACATGTGCATACGGATCTCCTGAACCACCATACTTCTTGGGCATACACTTGGCTACTTGAGATGGTCTCATACGTCTATGATCTGCTACCAATCTCATTGCTCCTGTGTCTCGACTAAAGCTTTCTCTAGCATCATGGACTTCATGGGTTACCCTTGTCGGTTCCCCCGCCCTGAATCTACTACTAGGAGGTAAATGCGATGGTTCCGCTTCAAACCTTGGACCTGGCGTGGTATAGGTGGGGATTGGAACTGCACTACCTCGATTCGTCTCCATTGACTCTCTGGAATGTAATGATCCCATTGGTCCAAGCTTCGAGTCCCAAGGTTGACTGAAAGAGTCAGCAACCTGAGTTCTTTGTCCTCCTGTTGTCATTGAGTTTTGCACTCCATTTGTTGGTGCTGGTCTATGTGAGCTAGAAGTAACATAATACTGATGTAGAGGTCCCCCAAAGTATGTATATCCTTCTAATTCTTTCTTGCCCATTGTTGAGTATTGCCTGCCATACTTATCGTAAGCGGCAATTTTCACTTCCGATCCCTCTGTGTAGGTAAAGACATAGAGTCTTTTTTTGTCTGTCAACTCTCCGGTGTAGGGTTCTTCACATCTATAATAGAGATCTTGCTCCCCATTATTATATTTGTACAGCCCCACATAGATGTTATCAGTGTTGATCCTTGTAGTTTCATTCTCTCTTAACCTCGCATTAGGGAAGTTCATTATTGGTGCTTTCTCCTCAAGTTCTTCATCTATTTTGGCTTTGGTGCCCATCAATCCCCACTTGTCCACAATGTTAGGGTTTAGGACTACCAAGTAAATGGTACCCTCGTCATCTAGATATCTATCTCCGCTATAGCTCACAGGCACTAAGTCCTTGAACTCACTAGGTCTATCTTCTATCTTTACACAATAGCGGTCCATTCCATCTTTGTAGATCTTGGCACCTTGCTCATTGTCGTACTGGTATTTTATGAACAATAGCTTCATTGTGGCGGAAGGGTTTGATGATCCTGCTGCCATATTTTCTCTGTTGTTCAAGTTCAAGTGTTCGGTGAAAATCTCGTAAGACCTCTCCGAAGAAGTATCAGAAACACTTCCTTCAAAGATCGGCTCTAATGGTTGCACCCAACTTTGGTTTACACTTCCCTCGGTTGATATGACACTTGCTGGTTCCCCTTGTTTTGGTTGATTATTCCGGAGATTCCTGCCCGATCTCAAATTCATCAATTCCCCTAAAGGACTGTAACTTTTCCGTTTCGACAATTTGTTTTCCCCAAGTTTTTGTGGTCAGAATTGATCCAAACTGACTGATACTTGGTCAACTGTTTAATCTTGTCAGTTGGACAACTTCTGTTTCATCAAGTGAGAATTTTGTTACTGTTATGCTGAAAAAGACATTATACGCGTATGATGTCTTTTTTCACAGATTTTGACTATTTTGGTTATGCTCACTCTCAGTGGCCCCTTTATGCTCTGTTCACTGACAAAATTCAGTTTGAACTCTGTTTGAGCAAGTTATGGCTAGTTCAGGCTTTTTTTGGCAATTTTCTTCTTTTGACTTGTTTTTTGGGTCAATTGTGATCCAAACGGGATGAAACTTGAAATATAACCTCTAGACAGCTATTACAATGGATCTGTGTTAGCAAAGTATCAAAATATGTCCAAAATTAGGTCAAAGACATCATACGCGTATGATGTCTTTTTCATCAATTTGGGTCCAAACTTGATATTTATGCTTTCAACAGTGTTTGTAACAATCTTGTCAGGTCAGATTTCAAAAATAAGTAGTGGATGTGCCAAAAGACATTATACGCGTATGATGTCTTTTGTCCCAGATTTTAACTAAATTTTGGTTTTAAGCCTTCTCCAATGTTTATAATTGAGTTTCAAGTGTTTTTGTCAGGTTTGAATGTAAAAACAAGATTTGAATCCAAAATTTCCTATTCTTTGCGTTTCTTGGACTCCGACTTGTCTTTTTTGGGTTTCTTTGAGTGTTAATGTTCTTGTTTTAAGTTGATCTTAGGGTAAAACCCCCCTTCTAAACACTCTGGCAATGTCAAATTTTCAATTTTAGGCTCTGTTTAGGTCCTAAGACATCATACGCGTATGATGTCTAAAGTTGCAGATTTCCAGTTTTTCAGCACAGAACTCTTCCAATAGCTCTTTTAAGTGCTCAGCAACAATCAGTTACACAGAAAATTTTTCTGAACTTTGTTTATTGCATATTTCACTACCAAAGCGACTTTTTTCAGTGATCTAACATGCAATCAAACACATCAAGCAAATAGAACACCAATTGATAGCTCTAGATCAGGATCAAATCAGGCCCTACCTAAGCTACTTCTAATCATAAAATGGATTTTTTGCAATTGAAAATATAAAGAGATTTACTACCACACAAGGAGTAGCAAATGCTTTTTATGTCAACAACCACTTAAACACCATCAAAAACAATCTGATCTAAGCTAAACTAAAAATACTGTCAACACGGAAGACCCAGGAATACACCACTTCCTAGTATCTCTCGAGACCTTCGGAGTCCACCACTCCTAGATCTTTTCTAACTAAAGTATACAAAGTAGTTTATACGACTCACCTCGTAGGATTAGTCTAAGGTCACCTACTTAGGGCTCTCGTCCCCGGCAGCGGCGCCAAATGTTAAGGCGGTTACGCCGCTAGCGGAAGCTAAATAGCGAGAACTCAACCAACAACAGAATTTGTCAGACGAGGACGAAGCTTGACCCGCAGGCGCATGGAAACAACTAGGTGGGTGTCAAATCACCTACTCGACCTTCTAATGACAATCACTACTAAGGAAATCAAATCTAAGTTCTAAAATACGCAAGTGACTGAAATCCGTACTACGAACGAATGCTATACGAAACAGGATCTAGAATCATTGAATCGATCTCAAACTCAAGGGGAAGTCTATACACTAGGTAAGAACAACACCCTAAAGACTTGAACTGCAAAATCAACCTATAACCACTCCGTGCGGTAAACGCGTATGAAGACAGGCCGAAAAATACAGGTGACCGAAACTTGACCCCGATGGTACGAATGTGTAGCTCTACTCGTTGTGGTTCTATAGATATGCTGCACGCTCTATTCCGACACACGAGTTGGAAGAAAACTCACACCGAAGCTCGTAGGAACTTACCACACGTAGAAGCCGATAGCGCGCACTCTTGGTATCTGTGCGTAGCTCTCACCGTTGCTAACACAATGGCGGTGTCGCTTCTCCAATGGCAGCCCCGTAGCTCGCGTAGCAAGGAGATAAGACTCTCTCTCTCTCTCACCCTCTCTCAGACACAGTCACGGCGCTCAAAAACTCACTTTGATTAATAATTCAATCTTCTTAGGTTACAAAACTTTGGCTTATATACCTCAGCGTTGGAGGTGAGAACATCTCTAATTATTTACATCAGCAGGTGAAATTACGTCGGGATTACAGGCTGGAAACTCAATTGAGTCCCGTTACTTAATGAATGGCTCAAATCAAAATTAATGTCGGAAAGACATTTATTACAATCAATGGTTACAAAATGATGGGTGTGAGCAAAAATGTGGGTGTGATCCTCTGCTGGCTCAACAGGGTATATGGTTAGTCAAGCCGAACCGCATAGGCCGATATGAATACAGTGGCTTTCTTTTTGTATTATCGTTTGTTGTGTGAGCGTCAAATGGGCAAAATGATGTGATAGAGTGTTAATCTATATTATGGATCTAATCTTGATGCGAAGTGTCTCTGATACTTTGGTGCTTTTTTGTATCAGCTCACCCATGATGCCACCCAGTTTCAGGTTCACCCATTAAGGGAACAACCATATATGGTTCTACATATGTTTTGTAGAACCAGATACACAAAAGCACTAAATCTATTTTCAAAATTGAGTTGGTATTACACTACCAAGTGTGAGTGGTGATCAAAAGTACCAAATTGGGATTGTGCATCCATACTTTTGGGCATTGCAACCAAAAAATTGTATTGTGCATCCTATTTGGTACCATGTAAAATCCAAAGACGCACCAAATTGGTACTAACCAGCTAGGAATTGGTATCTATAATGATTGTTGCTCAGAAAGTAACAAATTGGTACTATTTGTCCTAGAGTGATTGTTGGCAAAAAGCTACCAGTTTGGTGTTGTACATCCAAACGTGAGTGCTACCTAAAGACTACAAATTTTGTGCTATTCCAACAGAAACCAAAGCCACCAAGGAGTGCATTCTAGGAAAAACATATTACTTGAGAGTCATCTAGAAGATGTATGGGATGTTTGATGACACATTTTGCATGGATCTTCTGCTTAAACATTTCCTTCTTTAGGTGAAACTCTCGTCTTGGATTTATAAAAAGTGGTCACCAAATCTCTAGTTTCACTTGTAATACTTGCATGCATAGGAAATTATCAGTGACAAGTAGTAAGTGGCAACACGTCATCCTCATCTTTCATTTCCAGTCAACTGCTCGTTTGTGTGGACGCCCTTGAGAAGACTAAGTCCATCTTGAAATTGGCCTCTGTCCATTGAATTCGGCCACCAACCACCGTCCATTGACTTCCAATCACCACCCACCAGCTTTTGACTACCGGCCACCAGCCATTGGCCATTCGATCAACCGTTTTTTGACCACTTTTCGAATGCCATCCAACCATAATATTTTGGTAAAAATTTTGGTTTCCGGCGAGTGATTTTATTCACACATGATGACTTCTTCTCATAAGGGGGCCTTACAAATGTGTGTCTTTAATACAAAAATTACAAGGGGTAAATTAGGCTCCATACTTAACACTAGATTCAAAGATAATTATATTATAGTACACACCATAGCATAAAATATGGACATGGAGGGATTTATTTATAAGCCTAGAATAGATGTCCAGTTGGAGCTCCTCATCTTCTTGGTTTACACATAGCCATACTAGAGAGCCTTACAACACATAGGCGAGATGCCATATACTAAGTTATACATGTGTAGAAGTGTTTCCCATGGTTACAGAAGGACATGTCTATCCCAACAATACTCCCCTTAGGAATGGGCTATACTGAATCAAGCTAGATTAAGACCTAAATCCACAGAGTCTATTAGTCACATAGACCAAGGTAATCATATAGACTATAGTCACATAGACTAAGTGGTCTCATCATATGGTGTCACACAGACTAAATAATCATCCCCTTAAACAAAGAGTTTAAAAGAACATCCATATCTACAGTACATCAATATACCCGCAAATGTAGTCAAGGGCAATACATACGTGGTGATAGTTATCTTCCTCTTGACCTACATCTCCATCTTCTTCCGCCCAAGATTGACTCTAACTTTATCTTTGTTGTTGCTTCCTTGGAATTTTGATGGTGGATGACCTTTGATGTCCTAATTTCTACAATACTTGTTCTTGTAATAGTCCTTGGAGAAATGTCCAGGCTTGCCACCCTCATAACACTTCTTGTTATTTAATCTAAGTGATGATGATGATGCCCTAGATGATGTTGATGATGATGCAAAATAAGCTCCTCCTCCATCTGATGTAGATTTATTTGTTTGTTTCTTTTCCTCTTCATGAATTGCATTTATGACTTGTTGAAGCGAAGGTGTAGGTTCCTTTCGCTCTAAAACTATGACTATATTGTCAAAGTTATCCGGAAGAGCACTTAGAAGCATAGCTACTTTATGTTCATCTAGGATCTGACACTCAATGTAAGTGAGTTACACTCATTAAACTATTTACTAGGCTAGAAATAATTGATGATGTTGGCATGTGTGTGTTGGTATGCATGCAAGCAGGGATATGTTGCGGGTTGTGTGAGTTTTGAAGGTGCAGTGATTATCTTGGGCTATAGAGAGGCATGCTATTTTTGTGATGGGTGTACTCCCCTTTCCTCCTTTCCAACGTGCCTACATCCTAAAGTGAGGGAAAAGGTGGATTTTGAAAGTCTAGAGAACTATAATGGTGCAGTGGAAATTACAAAGGTAAAGAGCAAGAATCTCAAGCTAGTAGAGTGTTGCTATTGTTCTATAAGCAACAAGGTAAATACCTTTGCAGTGAGATGACCATTAAAAGAGTATCTCTCTCTCTCTCTCTCTCTCTCTCTCTCTCTCTCTCTCTCTCTCTCTCTCTCTCTCACCAAACATTGTTTTTATTGTATCAAAGTACTTGCTTCTCTTTGAGACCCATGTGTGACTTTCCATGAATTAAGGGGCCTCCTTTCTCTCTCTCTCTCTCTCTCTCTCTCTCTCTCTCTCTCTCTCTCTCTCTCTCTCTCTCTCTCTCTCTCTCTCTCTCTCTTGCATGAAGGGTCTTTTTTAATTACACGATCGGATTCAATATCCATTGGGAGTTGAAGTGGTTCGAGCTTCAAAGGAAACTTGAGACTACCTTGTTCCAAACACTTACGTAGCATGAGAATTGTATGTTGAAGCCCAATGTTCACATTGGACACAAGTGCCTGATAGGTTTATGACCGATCCATAGCTTTGGGTCAAGGAAAAGATCCAAGAATGCAATGTGAAAGTACATGGATATATCCTTTACCTTAACCTGTGTTCGCTTTTGGACATACCGAATCAAGAGCTCATTCTTAGTAAGAAGGCCCTTATGCTAAACCAAAGCTACGGTTTATGTGAAAAGGTCATAATCAGAGTTTGGAAGAAGTCAAATGGCGGCAACCGATTCTATTATGTACCCCAGGACTGGTTCAATGGAGTCTATGGACCCATTCTCAAATACAATCCTCACAATGTCACTATTACCTTTGATGACTACAAGAAGCCCATGTGCATTAGTGACTTTGCTCAAGTGCAACCAACGGAAGTGAAGTCGAGTAGATATTTCTATAGAGATGATGTAAATGAACATCATGCTCATGTAAACTACTTTAATGCAATATCGTCCAACGGATGTATCACAAGGAGAAGAATGATACGAAAAGGAAGACATGAATTTTAGTGCACAAGTTGGAGTTCTAAAGTTTGAAATTGGAGATGTGAACAAATATAAGGGTAGAACTTTGGTTGTAGGAACCAGGAACTGGTTCATAGGACCCTTTCATATTCATGTATCTTCCTAAAGATATTATGTATCATTTTGATTTTTTACATTTATAAAAATTTAATTTTGATATGACTCAATTTTTTTTGAGGTCATAATATTTGAGTTTGGATCTTTGGTTTTATTGTTCTAACTAACTTGAGTGATGGAGTGTGTGTGTAGATGACTGAATCTTATCTTGAGGGATATGGGCGAATATACTCTCTCACTTTATGGTATAAGAGCATCTTCAAACCGGAGTGTAAGTACAATGGCTTGTCACTACCATGCATAATGGTCACTACCACACATAATGGGGAAGAGAAGAAATTGTTAATGTCCACAGATTATATTGTACCTAATATATTCCGAGCTTGGTACCATTATGCTGCAGAAAACCTCAAGTTTGGACCACTTGGACAAAAAACCTTGCCCATTGGAAGTATCAAATGGATTCAATCTAAGTTAGGAAAGGAGATTATTGTCACTAAACCAAGTGTTGTACATAAACGTTTATGAACTTACCTTGAGACCGACAAAGCAAACGTGGATAGCTAGGAACATACTTCTCTTAGTAATGGCTATGGGATGTTTCAAAATTATCATGTTCAATGTATGGGGCCGTCAATGCTAGACAAATGACCAACATTCCTTTAGCCCGGTACCTTGAGAGTTTTTCTTTGAATTGTTTGAAAAGTCCATAATCTATAATTCTCACCATGTAAAAGGTTTATACAATGCCTATAACAGACCCCATCGCCTTGCAAATTGTGTGAATATACACATCTCTGATGGTGGGACACATTGGATGTGTTTCCAAAAGAATCTGCTTACTTTGATAACTATTTCGGTTACAAGAAGGCAATAGTTCACAGCAAAATGGGAGTACCTATAACTAATCGATCTCTTAACCAATAGTGGTATGATTCACACGCTAATGAGGAAATGTTTCAACCAAAGATAAAAAAGGATATTGGGATCACCCGTCTAATCTACTCAAATAATGGGATAGTTATGCTCCATTGGTGTAAGGATGTCACAATGGCTACTAGGGGTGCATTATTTTGGATGGTTTATGGTAGACATGTAGGGGTAGAGACCCTATATAGTCTAACTTCTTGGAAAAGATTGTTTGTGCATATGGAAGGTGCTATTGTGATTGGACTCACGTGTTATGTTTCTCATGGTAGCAACATCGCTACAAGACTAGGATCACCTACATCGCTTAGCCTTAGATACAAGGGTCGTTGACCCGAGGCTTTGCTGGATCGGGGGTGTTGCCTTCTTTTTGTTAGGCTCATCTACACAGTTAGTGCGTCAAGGGTTGAACGGCCTAGACAATTAACGCGTCAGGGATTTTGCCTTGGCTTTGCTTAAACACGCAATGCTAGGCATCAAAGAGGAGTGGTGCCTAAACTGGTATGGTTTTTTTTGATACCCTACCACCTACTAGTACTTGGGATCCTTTCAGAGCTCGGGTTCATGGAGGGTGACAAAGCGGCTTCAACTTATTTCTGGCTCAGGTAGGTTGGAGGTGTTCTGGCTCGCTCTCGGCGAAGTGAAATTCTCTCTGTCCGTAGTAACATGTTAGCTCTTCCTTTAATTGCTTCGTAGCATGCGAATTCATCCTAGTATTGTTGTTGTTTACTTCGCCCAACATCCTTCTTCAAGTTAATGTGATGCATTGATAAAATTTCATATTCGTGCATATCAAATTAATCTTGAGTGAAAACATCCACAATTTTTTTCAAGCGTAGGATGAGCTCCTCTTGAGTTGATTGTAGTTCTGCGTCAATATTGAATGGTTCTGGTTTCTCTTCAGATCCAAATTTGATTTTTTTAACCTCATCTTCTTTAAAAAAAATCGATCTGGCTCATTTTCCATTCAAAATCTTACTTCTACTACAAAATTTTCCTTATTGAGACTTTAGATTCTAGTGTTGTATCTAGTGCATAACTATCCTTTGCATTTGGATTCTCTAGCGCTTTCTTGAATGTTGGCACTAGCCACAGTAGGTCTGTTGGAATTAGGGTTGCAGAGAAACACACACAGCTTGGAGAAGACGAAGGAAGCTCAAGGCACACAATAGAGAGTGTGTTACTTAGTACTAGATGTGGTTGCAAATGGTTTAGTGAGGGTACTCCTCTAGTTTAGTCTTACCTGAATCTTGAAACAAATTTTTTGAGATATAGATTAAATGTGGTGTAATGCCTTACACTACCAAATGGGGTACTCTAGAGTACCAAATTTGGTACTCAAGAGTATCAAATTTAACTTCGCATATCACGTCAAGCCTCCATCAAGCACATGGAGTAAAAATTCCCCGTTTAATTAGCACATGCCTGATGCCAACGAATAATGTACCAGTATCTTGACTTGTTGGCAGATTTTGATTCATTAGGACATCTTTGGGTTTAGTAAGGATGTGTATCATACCTTAGGGAGCAACTAATTTAGTTGCACAATTGATGAATGGTATGAAAAAAGTCTTACATGACTTCATACCTCAAATTACAATGCCCTTTCTTGATGATATGCCAATCAAAGGATGTGATGTAAGTGAGATAGATGTGGCTCTAGACTTCAAGGGGTGCCGCAAGTATGTGGAAAATCATATCAATGATTGTGATAAGATCTTTTAAAGTTTAAAAGAAGTGAACCTTACCTTATTTGGGTAAAAGTCAATGTTTGTTGTGAATGAAGTTATTATTGTAGGACATATGTGCAAGCCATGTAATAGAAGACCTTGTCCAAAAAAGATTGATGTAATTCAAAGAATGAAAGAGATATGTATTGATGTGATTGAGGTTCGAAGGCCCTTGGGTGCATGTGTGTATTTTGTTATTTGGATTCCACCTCGGGGGCCACTTTATGTAAAACCTATATATCACATGCGTTTAAGGACTATTTATAAACCCCTTAGTAATAAAAGGGACCGTTTTCTATTGTATACATCTCCTCTCTTGCTACTGCATCCAGCATTATATCACACTATGGTAGAGGAAACGGATTAGTAATTGTGGTAGCATTTAGTTTCATGTAATCCACACAAACCCTGATTTTTCCATTCTTCTTTGGGACAACCACAATTGGTGAAAACCAAGTAACTTTATCTACTAGGTAGATAAAATCAACTTCCATTAGTTTGTCAATTTCTTCCTTCACCTGTATTGCATAATTTGGATTCATCTTGTACCTTTGTTGCTTCACTAGCACATCATCTGTTTTCAAGTTTATTGTATGTTGGCATACAACTGGATCTGCTCCCTTTAGAGTCAGTATATGACCAAGAAAATACCTCCCTTAAGGCTTTCAATTCTTTTTTGAATCCAATATCTAGCTCAATAGATACTTTCACCATTTTGGGAACAATTTTCTCTCCCAGATTCATCTCCTCTAATTTATTTTCCCTAACTCTAGAACTCTTAGACATCTGCTATTTAAACATCCTTTCTGCATGCTTTATAGCTTCACTTGCCTCTTGTTCTTCTTGCAACCTCTAATCATTTGTTGTTTTTACTATTTTCTTACAGAATTTTTTCAGGTTTGATTCAGGTACTTGTTCTTGAATCTCAACTAAATCTACAAATTTATGCACATCTGTGAGGTCCCCACCCCGTCGTATCAAACGGCGGATCTAATGGTGAACCTGGTGACCACTAGATCTATAGCGGAGGCAAACAAAGTGGTTCAGGGTTCAACTAGTGGACGATCTCTCATCACAAAGTGAGTCGAGTTCGAGCCTAGAGTTCGAGCCTACTAGCAACGAGATCTAGCTCCACCTTGTAGGGAAAGCGTGTTTAACTTATCTAGCGATCCTAAGACCCACCTTCCAAGAGGGGAGAAATCTCGAGTGCCTTTTTCCCCATGTTTCAGAGGCACGTACACTTGAAACTTCACCGCTCTAGGGGAAATAAGTATTACTAGTATCGATTTAAACACTATGGGGACAGAGAGTTCCTGACCAATCAGGACCACCCTTCTCATAGGCATTGGCAACCTGAGCCAAGCCCCCACTTTCCACCCCCACACTCACACTTCCTTGTGTGTCCTAATTACTATCACAATAATTGTTCAACATAAACATTCCTTGATTAGATTCCGAATCACAATGTTCGTTAAGACAGCCCTTCAACCAGTATTGCAAAACGGCACCAAGATAGTATTCTAGTAAAAATTCTACTCAAACTTATTCATTAAAATTCCAATGTTCTGGAGGTACAACATCCCCCCTCAAGCGAGAGTTTACTCCTCCCGTTGTCGCCTAGCTGCCCATACAAGTAGGTATGTCCACCGCATAGAAAGCACGACATGAACATTCCCACCGCATAGAAAGCAACACGTGGGTTCCCACCGCATAGAAAGCAAGTCGTGGGTAAGGCCCTAAGCTAGTAACTCTAGCTACTGCGAAATCGTCGCGAGCCGCCCCTTGTGATCAATAGGGGGATCAGGACTGATTCAACATTGGAAATAGAATGAACATGTCGAGCTAAATTTTTCCTAGTAGACGTTCTTTCCTATTGCAAACAGCATACCCATCAATCATTTCTTTCCTACTTTAGACTTTAATGTACAAATGAATTCAATGCCGAGGTTTCCGTTGGATTTCTCCAACATGTTTGGGGATATTTTCATTCCTAGCTAAACGTGTGCAATGTTAATTTAAACAACTTGAATAAAATTGTGACCTACCTCTTCCATTTCTTCGTCGATGGCCCATGAGATGGCCAGTGCTTGTTCGTCCATGGAAGCTTTTCCCTTTCCGTTCACATTGCTCGTTCCCTCCTCGCGGTCGTGGGCACCACCGAAGTGAGTTCTCTTAACCGGGGCCATTTTATACTCACTGCTTTTAATGATAAACTTGAAAAAAAGAGCTAAAGTCCGAGAGCATTATAACAACCAATTTGGCAGATTAGAATCATTAAAGAATCCTCCTTCTGCAAGAGGGATTAGATTTCTCCTTCGAGACCTAGCAATTTTATGGTTAATACTTTGCTTACCCTATGGGAACTGACTCTAAAGTTAATCACTTAGCTTAGATGATTAAGAATTCAGAATTTTACTAATTGACTTACAATAGAGATGAAGTAAGCAAGCTCAATCACTTTCTTAGTGCCATTTGAAGATGCAGAATTACCGCATGCATATGTGATAGAAAATTCTCCTCTTATTGACCTAATGACGGATTAATTTTTACCTTAATCACATCTTAATGTGAGAGAATCTTTTTGAATCTAATTAATTACATTATTATTGAATGGTAAAAGGGTGAATTTCATCAAATCTACATTATTAACTACTGACAATTTATTAACTATGCTGCCTAGAGAGAGAATCTCTCCTAATCATGTATTAATCATTGATTAAGAATGATGAATGGATGCATAAATTAGCTAATTGAATGATGATTATGTAATGGAGTATAGTTATGTAAACTTAGAGAGTAGCTATTGGGAATCATAGCTAAGATTAAGCATAGTAAACGAGGAATTTGGAGAATAATGATGAGAATTAAGAAAAGTAGGAATTTAACCATGATTACCGTGATTAGGGGCAGAGAATCCTCTTGATTTTCTGATCCAATGAATCCTCAAGATGAGAATTTTGGCAGCACCTCCCTCCTTACTTCTCCTTCAAAACCTGTGTGTGTTCCGGCAGCACCTCCCCAAGGTGTGTGTAGGTGTGTGTGTGAGCATGTATGTGTGTGTGTGTGTGTGTGAGCACACCTTTAAATAGGCCTCCTCAAGCTGAAAATCGAACCTCCTTGCAATTTGCATCTGGGAGCTACTCCAGTTAAGCATGGCAAGTCCAGTTGCCTACCCACCAAGTGTCCAGTTGGCTTGGTTAACTGGCTCTCACACTTAGCTGCAAGCTTGGAAACTCTCCCAAGACTCCCACAAGGACAAAAGGCGCCCCCTAGCTGCTAAAGCTGACCTGGAGTGGCCTGGAACCTGGCCTGGAACCTGATCCAACACAGCCTCGAGCCCCCTATGCCTCCCTGGACAATTTTGGGAAAAATTGATTTTAGGCTAAAACGGGTCATACGAGTCGGAATTTGATGCCAAAAATTGCTATAGCAAACTCTAACTAAAGCGTACTGGCCCGAGTACCTGCCATATTTAGCAGCCCCGGGGTCCGAAAATGCATTTTTTGAAATTCAGGGTACGGGTGTAGTTTTTCGAGACGATCAAAACTGGACAGGTCGGGTGACCAAAAACTTACTGCTTTTGGAAATTTCTTACAAAAATTATTTTAATTCACATTTCGAAGCTTTAATATATTCTAAACAGCATGGCACGACAGAATTCAAAAAACTGCTTAAAATAGTAATTTTTTCCAGTATATTCATTTCAAGGTACAATGGTGCTCTTTTTGATCGGGGTCAGAGACCTTACAACATCAACTTCAAATATTGGAACCATTGTTTTATTTCTCTGAAGAAACTCTTCTTCCTCATCTTCTTCAATGGCTTCATCCGTATCTATTCCTTTTGCATACAAATCTCTGAATCCAAGTGGAAATGCCTTCTTTATAATCATTTGCATTCTAACCTTCTTCTTTTTCTATTTAATGACAATGGTATCTGCACCCCAGAGTTGTTTCACTTTGGATGTCCTTAACCATGGTCTTCCCAAAATCATTGGGTAGAAACATATTGATTCTTCTCACCTCAGTACAACAAAATTGACCACAAAGGTTCTACTACACTTATTGTTTGATTTTTTAGAATTCCTAAGGGTTGTACTCTTCTTCAATCAACCATTTTGACTTGAAAAAGTGTAGGGTCCCACTTCAAGAGATTTAGCTTCTTACAAACTGATTCAGGGAGACTGTTTACTCTTGAGCCTCCATCTACTAGGGCATTTGACAAATAAACCTTCCAAATGGAAATGTTTATAGCTGGTACTTTGTAATCTACATCCATTGGAGCAACATCTCCACAATCAACTTGTGCCAATCAACTTGACTAGTTTTTCCATTTTGCTTATCCTCTTTATCCTTGACCTGATTTGTCAGTTTCTTGAAAAACGTATGACTAAAATCAAGAACCAATTTTAGTAATTTCCCCACCTTCACTGAAATGGGTGCCCCCATTAAAGCTTCAAAAAGATCATATAATAACCCTTTGTCAAGTAACAAGCTTGGAACTCCTTGACTATACAGAAGGATCCGCTTTCCCATATTCTCAAGGTTTCTTAAATGGATTTTTTCAAATTTTTTGCATTTCTCCTGATGGCCATGGATTTGCAAGTTTCTCAATTTCCTAACCTAGTTGGATTTCTTTTAATACCCCCAATCTGATTTTCTCATGTGCTTTCTAGTCAATTGGTTCTTCGGGGTCATTTCCTTGCTCCTCAACTTGTGTTTTTAGCATCCCCTTTGATCTAGTAATAACCAAACTTTCCACTTCCAGAGTTTTTTCCACAACCTCCTCAATCTTGATGCATGTAGGTCAAAGGCTCATGTTCTATTTTTGTCAATTTTTCATGAAGCTATTCAGTATACTGCTTCCAATTTCTGCTTGTTTCTTGATTTTCCTGCTTCTCATCTGAATAATGTATCTCTTCCAAAAGCATTGCATTCACTTGAGTTGGTTCCTTCATCCTCCAATCATTGGAAGAGCTAGCTCCTACATTTGTGGTGGTGTAATTCACAATTGGAATTCCTATCTCATTCCTTTGCTTGCACCAAAGTTCACATGCAGGTCCTTACCTATGCCCCAAGGTGCCACAATAAGTACATGGTTGCATTGGATTATTTGGTTGTTGGAATCTTTAAGCATTTTGCCAATTTCCTTCTTGGAACGGCCTTGGTTGAACTGAATTCTAAAGTCTAGTCCTGAAGGGTTGTGGTGCCACCACATTTGTGTTGGGATGCGTGCTGAAGTTGCATTCCTTGTGTGAACAATCTCTTCCACCTAGAAAAGTCATGTGTCAATAACCCATGTGAAGAACCTTTTACAACCCATGTGTAAAGACTAGCCACTTGTATTTGTGCATAGGCAGCCACATAATATACCCATGTGTCAAAAGGATGTCCCTTTTATATATGCCTTTATAGAGGTAAATTATGATGAATCAAAAGTAAGTCTATCATTTCATTTGCAACTATACTCTATTGTATTGTGTGACTAATTTAAAGCCCTAAGCTGACTCTACTCTAATCATGCTTATGCCATGAATAGTGCACTAACTGATCATCCACCATGACTTACAAATGGTATCAGAGCTTGCACTTAGATTAGCATCTCCTAATCTAGTTATATCCTAGAACATTCCATTGAGTTTTTTTTTATTTCTTGGTTTGCATGTTGTTTGATCTATCAATGTTTGTCCAAAATCTAGCAGTTTTTCCAGTTTCTCAATGTGGGACGGGTGTCTGACCTCACTCCTATCTTATTGCAGATTTAGCGAGAACCACGATTAAATTGTCAATCGATAGGAGGAGGCTGACTCAACTAGTGCATAGAGGCTACAAGAGGTTGTCAATCTTTTGGAAAACAACAAACAACTCGCATCTAAGTCAAACTACACTCAAGTGACTGAAATCACCAAAAGCCAATCGCTCATCGGCAAACAAATCACATCCGTTATAGCATCATATGACATCCAAACGTAATGAAACTTCTAGGACAAGTTTATAAGACCTAAGCACACTTGTCTATGGTCTCAAATCCTACTTTAGGTCAAGTGCAAAAATCACGATTATTAACAGTAGTGGATTTTTTACCTAGTCGTTTTCGACCAAGAATGCATCTAAATCTTTGGCAATGATGCCCCAATACCCTGCCTATGTTTAGTTTTTGATTTTGAAGTGTAAATTCTACTTATGATGAAATTAGGCCACGGGTCGGCGATGCCAAAAGCTACAAAATAGTGTGAAATGCTTACATCAGTGCGTAGAGATCTTACCTACGGTTGCAATGCAACAAACGCAACTACAATGTGATAAACCAGGAGGGAGTAGGAAGCTCGAGAAGGAGAGAAGTGAGCATCGTTATCTCACACTGTGTATTTCATTATCCAAAAACTTTAAAATAACTTACAAAAATTGGCTTTTATACCTTAGCCAAGGTTCTTGGTGGTCAAAATTAATAATCTGCGAACTCTTAATGAAAGATGGGTAATGACAGGTTGATACAATCTGGAAGCTTATAGCGTCCGTTCATAAATTACAAGGTTTGTTCGGAAAATAGGAGTTACAATTTTCCCAATTTATCAAAATAATAAGTGTTTTTACAATGAGAGCTCCAAAAAATGGTATCCGAGTTAGCTTGCTGCTAGCATTCCCCCCCTCCTTGCTTGTGTCATCCCTTAACACAGCTTTATGGGCTGAAATAGTCTTCGGGTTGACGGATGACGAGGCGGTCTTTAAGTGAATGCAAAGCCTTTTTGTACGTGATCTTTCTCTCTTTATCTGGCACCTCCAAAAACTGCATAGTGACTCTGTTTTTAAGCTCAACTGTGAAGTAGTCTACAAATCTCAAAGTCAGGTTGTTGATCACTGGCCCAAAAATCTTCGTTCGCCAAGTGAAGAACCCTGTGTTGAACTCTTCCTCAAACGCCAACATATTATGAGAAGGTAAGAACATGCATCGGGCATAGAAGCCATAGAGGACTTCTTCGAAAGGTTGACCACTGAGATCGTAGCATAAGCCTTTATTTCCCTCAAGGAAAGATATCCATGGGGCACCTGCTTGCTCTGGTTCATGAAAGACTTCAATGCAAGTGAGCAGCATTCGATAAATTTTATAAAGCATCGCATATGATAGATCAGGAAGACATTTGAAGAATGACATAGCTCCCATTAGGGTTTTCACCATGTATTCCTCTATTGATGATCCCTTTTCTAGACCCGACAATCTTGGATAATTCAGCCAGGTTGGCCGCTTCTTTGTTCTTGCCTCATGTGCTTGCCAGGTCCTTACTCTTGGTACTGGACAAAAAGTTGGATCCTTTTGAAGTGTCGCATGTGCTCTTGTGAACAAAATAAGGTATCTTGGATTCTTGTTCAGCCAGCTCTTCCTCCACTTAGGGTGGTCTTCATCTGCGCCTTCTACTTGCATGTCCATATAAAGTCTTTCTTTGACCTGGAGCAACTCCACCTTTATCAAAAGATATGGCAGGGATTGATGATTCCATTGTGCATTGATTTGATTGGGAGTGAGTTAAGTAGCATTGACAGAGTGAAGAACTCTCAACTCCCAATCCACCACTGCTTTCCACTGCTCATTTGTCTCTTGTGTAACCTTTTCTTTGAGTGCATCTTCCTCAACTTTTGACAGCTGGACCATTGGCACTCCATCTGCTTCGGTTAATGGTACTCAGAAATCCTCTTCGCCACCTAGCCCTTCTACTGGCTGTGTTTCAATCTCAATGAAAGAGACTGGGGGAATATCTATATGTGGTTGTTTTGAAGTTCCTACTTCTTCATGCGTTTCTTACCGTCCATCTCTCAGCAGTTGGTTGACTCTTTTTAGCTTGGCTATTTCGTTGAGCAGCTCTTCTTCTCGTTGCACCCACATTAATTCTAGGTCTCTACGTTGTGACTGCTCCAGCTTTAGCTCTAGCTTGAGGTCTTTGTTCTTTTCTCTAGTACTTTGTACACTTCGTCTGTTCCATTGATCGAGGCAACTGCGGGACTTTCTCATATCTGTCACAAAAAGGTTGCCTGATCATTTATCCTCTGCTCTAAATATTGCAAGGAGGCGTTCACGACATCTAGTTGCACTTGAATCTTCTGAACAACAAAGTTGTAGTTAGAAGTTTGTTAGTAACCTCTATCAACTGTCCATCTTTTTTTTGCAAGCATTTGTCAACTTCATGAGAAGTTCACCTAACTCCTCCATTTTCTTTTGTTGTTTATCTCTTGCTAGTTGATGTTGTTCAGCTTCAGCTTTCAATACGTGTACTTGTGTTTGCAGATCAGTGATGACATTTAATATGTCTTCTAACTCTCCTTGGAGAGCATTAATCACCATCTCCAATTCTTTAGCCTTTGTGCTACGGCTAAGTGTTGCTGATCGGAGTTTTTCTGTCCTATCCTGCATTTGCTTTGCATATTCATTGACTTGCAGGATTACCTCATTGTTTGTCTGCCAGTCTTCATTTCTTGTGAGCCGCCTAGACATTTTGGTAGTCTCTTGTGACTATCTTGGTGGGGTCATGGTGGCTGGTTTCTCTTGCCCTTGAGGCCGTGGCTGGCCCTCTTCTGCTTTGTCATCTTGAGGCTTCGTGGATGCCTCGGCCGTTTCGTACTGTGTGGAGGTAGAAGGGGTTTCTTCTGTTTCCTGTTCTTTTGTTTTCTCAAACTTTGTTGACTCCTCTTATGCAGGATTTGCTGCCCTTTCCGGCTCTGGTTCTTGTGCTTTGGCTTGCTCCTGAGTAGTGGCTGTCTGTTGTGGAGATTCTACTGGGTCTTTCTGTTCAGGCTCTTTCTCCTTAGTGGGATCAGCTTGTGTGGTCCTATCTACTGGTGATGATGGAGGGCTTGGCATGGGGTGGTCATGTTGTTCTATAGTAGCAGGTGAAGAAAATCGGGGAGACATGTCAACTTGTTCATGTTGAGCCTCTCCTTGTGTGGTTTCTTCTTCTGCTTGTTTTGCTATTGCCGCGTCTTTAGCTTTCTTTTCTACTTCTTGAGCTTCTTTCAGCTTCAATGCCTCTACCTCCTGGTACATTTTTTCTAATAGATCCTTTGTATCTTCTACTTCTAAATTCATGTAGGGTTCTTTGTTCTTGGTCCTTTTACTTCTATAGGTAGCCACTTTGCAAGGTCCTTGCCTTGAGCTTGGCGGCTTCATTCATAAGAGTGCTTCTCTCTCTTAAATCTGGTCTGCTTCTGTTGAGGCTCCTCTTGATGTGCTTCCACTATTTTTCTTTTCATTTCTTCTATGCGTGCTATTCTTTCCTCATTGTCAGAGCTTTCACTGCTATGCCATTCTGGAGAGCTCTCTCTAGATTCTTCATCGGATTTGTAAGTTCTCTTGGTAGATCTTGTGGCTCAAGGGGATGGTTGTGCAGCCACAATCCATGTGTTTTGATCTGAGGCAGGTGGCAGATTATCTGCCATGCTGATAGCATGGTAGGAAATTCTTGTGATAACTTCAGGTGCTCCCAGATATGTTATCCTACCCTCTTTCTTTGTCTATTTCAATGTGGACAACACGTACTCCGCGTGGTCGATGGGTTGCCTGATTGTCGACTTTGAATGTGGTTGCAACCGCATGATTGGGTGTCATGTACCTTGGCCATCTCTTTGTGAGGAAGTGGAAGTGTTGGTGATATAATCTTGTAGGTTCTTCCACCTGTTTCTGGATAAGATCGGCAAATGTTGCAGCAACGGTTTCCTTGGTGAAGGTTCCTGCCGTCTTTCTATCTCTAGCTCTCATTGTCATCCCTTCTGTCGGGAGTGTAAGAGCTTTGGCCACGATCTCTTTTGTAATTACTACTTCGACTTTGTTTCCTTGTTGGTCGGAGATTTGGGTTGTTCCATCTTCCTTGATTGTGGACAAGAGCTCATAAGATTTCTGGAAATCCACTCCACATGGCTCTTGTTTGTAGAACTCTCTAAGCCCAAGACTTATGTTAGCTTCTTTTGTCTCGGGTATTGCTGCGACATCATAGACCTCTTTTGGTAGAAGTTGCAGTTCTACCTGATGTCCTTCTTTGCTTTTGAATCTACCTATGAATATTGTGGTGTTGTTCTCCACCAACTGTTCTTTCGACAGATAGGTCACTTTAGCTGTTTTTATTGAACTGGGGTCCAGTTGGTATGGTGGTATCTCTTGCAACTTCTCCTTTTGAGAAACCCTCTTCTTGGCCTTCTCTGCAGCTTGCATGGCTCCTGCTAAGTGAATAGAGTGTCAAAGTTAGCAAATTTGGCAGATTCTTCTCTGAAATGTACTTCAGTCTGAATTGCTAACAAATTGAGTCCAATTTGCTTCAAATCAATTTTTGAACATGAATAGATGCATAAAAACATGTAAAGATCAAAATTATGAAGTCCAAATAAAAAATCCCAACAAAAGTAAATAATCGCAGTTATTTACAACTCATTAATTTTGTCAACTTTTTGCAAATTTGGGATTATAGGCTTGAAGTATATATCAAATAGATACTCTGAGTGAAATATGGGCTCATTTGGGTGCACAGGGTGAAAATGGTGCCAGATTTAGGCTTTAGGTCTCTGAAACAATAGATGTAAAGGAATTTTAAGATTTTGAGCTCCAAATTTGTTCAAACTTGGTTAGTGGGCTTAGGAAATCATGTACATTAATCCTATGATGGCAAAGTTGCAAATTTTTCCCATCTTGGCCAAAAAGTAAATAATCGTGATTATTAAACTTTTCATCAGGATGAACATTTTTTGGTGCAACTTGGTTCTAGGCATGGTGTAGACCCTGTGAATGTGATATGAGGTGATTTGGATCAAAAATTGTGACTCATAACTCAGGAATTGGTCTGCAAGGACTTCTTTGCATTTTTTGGCAATTTTCCAAGTTATAGTTTATCATTTTGACTCATACTTGGAATTTGGCATGTAATCGGTGTGTACAAGTGATAGGTGAGGTGATGATACCATTTTCAAGCCAAAATTTTACAAAATCAAATAATCGCGATTATTTACAACAGTCAACTTTTTCTTGCAAAACTTGAAAATTTTGACCTAAACATATTCTATACACCTAAAACAAGTCCTAAATTGAAATTGGTAAAATTTAAACTTGCTAGCATCACTTCATGCTTTGTCGTCTCTGAAATCATTGATTTTTGTGACTACATGGCCTGTAGGGTTGGTTAGACACTTTTGAGGCTATGGACTTGTCCACTACATAGTCCTGAAGCAACTCATCTAGTTTTGGCCCATTTGGAGTCAATTTGACCTCGTATGTCGAATTTGACGCTTTGTAGCCTTCGAGCCATTTTTTGCTTTTCGAGGGCTTGGCTTGATTGATTTTATGAAACCAATCATATACATTGTGTATAGATCTCGTATGTAAGCTGTCTATGGAGTCAGAATCCAATTTTGGTATCTGTCAAAAACCTAGCTTTTCTACTTGGGACCCCCTCAACCCTTGCTGAATGGTCAACTATTGATATAGAAGTGTTCTATTACGTTGGGGCATGCTACAGTTCAAATCTCATCCGATTTGGTTGAGCTGACAGGCCGCTATAGTCGATTTTTGATCGTAGGTCTTCGTGTACTACTCGGATTCTAGGGTTTTTTCCAGGGGTTTAGACTAGCTACTGGCCGTACAAAGTGGATCATTGATAAGTGTAGAACTTACCCCTCATGTCTCATGTGAGACGGTGTTGAAAACAGGCAAATGTGGACTCCAAAAAATGCGCACGAAGAAGGTTGAGGAGCTCTCTCTCCAAAGGCAACAAGTGAAAATGAGGTGATTTTAGCTTACCTTGGGTATCTATACTCGGACTTCCCAAACCATTTTTCCCCAAATTCCCCTGTTAGTCCTACTAGTCCGTGAAATCTATGTTAAACCCAAAAATTTCCCCAATCGGATTCCTATAGCTCATTCTGTAAGAATTCTGCAAAAGTAGGTATGGTTGCCTAATTTAGGCTTTCCGCTTCCATCGTCGGATTGATTGAAAGTTTTGTGTCTGTCCGCCTTGTCTTTCTGATCATCAACGTATCTTCAGTTTTTCCATATGAGCTCCTTTGCTATTTATTATTAATTTTTGACATGTTTATTGAAAACATCAAGAAAAATAACAAAAGGCGCTAAAAAAGCAAAGTAAAAATCCAATAATTAAGAAAACCCACTGCAAAACACCGCTTTATTGTTTTTTGTTGGATTTCTTCATTTTTAAGTCTCAAAACCAAGAAATTTTTTAAAAAAAACCAAAAAGGACTGTTTTTTATGATTTTCTGATAGTATATACACTATTTACACTCATCGGGGAGATGTTATCAGTTAATTTTTCCCTGTTGATGAATTATAAGGAAATTATTAGGTAATTTTTCAAAAAATCACACGTTAACATCAAACTTTTCCTCCCTCTTCAAACATTGCCCTTAATTACTTAGTGCCCTTCCACCCCTCCTAGGTGGCGTACTCCGGGACGACTGTGTGCATGGGTTGAACAATCATATCTATGGATAGTCGTGGTTGGCTCTACCATGCTTTGAAGATCAATGCAGTTCAAACCATTATACTATGCAAGAGTTGGATCTTGAGTAATTAACTCAAGGGTTTCCGATGTCGAGGTTTTCTGATGCTGTCTTCGAAAGAGAAAATCTTGTAGCTTGCATGCTCTTTGCTTGATTGTACCATCAGGATGCTTTAGCATGCTAATTTCCTGAGTTGTTGGTATCAGTGTTGACTGGTGTCAAGCTTTTACCCGCCATTGTTATCTTGGTTTGTCTTGGTTAGAATGGTGTGGTTGAGTTTTTTGAGACTTAACTCTCCATTGCTTGATCGGTTTTCCAGTTTGTGGAGAAGATAAGTGCTCCTTTTTCTTCCAAATCCATTTCATGTTAGGTTCTTTGCTCGGATATTCTCGTCTCTGTGTTTTGATCTTTGAAACCTTCTTTGGTTTTGTCGATGATGTTTTGGGCATTTCGATTTGAATTGGCTTGTCCTTAAGCTGTGCTTTTGGTACCCAAATTTTCCTCACTGCTTGCATTGTACTTGTAGCATTTACTGGTCGAGAGGATGGAGAAAATTGATTGCTTCGTGATTTACCCTTTTGGTAACCTACTTTCCATTCCTCTTTGCTTGGAGCAATTGGAACAATGAGTTGTCCACCTTTAGGTGATAGCTTGAGCTGATTGGTATCCCAATCTGGTGTTGTCTTGTATGTACGCATCCAGGGAATTCCAAGAATCATTGTCTCATTCATGTGTTCATATGGTAAGCATACAAACTAATGAGAACATGAACATTCATGTACTATCACATTCAAGTCGACTACTCCCAATGTTGGTGTTGGGTTCTTGTTGCATCCTTTAATAATCACTATTCTTGATGTCAAAGACTGACTTGTTTCTTTCTTGTACGTGGAACAACTGACTGCATTTACTCTGGCTCTTGTGTCGGACAAAGCATTTTTTCTATGAGTGTTGAGCTATACTTTGATGCGAAGGTCCATTCCATCTAACCATTCATCATCTATTGACACTGCATCTTTTTGCAATTCCCATTGTCGGTCATCTATTTCCAGGGTGTTGATGGGAATAGGTATTTGTTGATTCCTGAGAGCAGCTTTGTTTTTGAGTACCCGAAGCTGAGCTTCTCCTTGGGCTTCATCAATAACCTGCTGTCATTTTATCTTCCTTTGCTTAGCTGCATGCATTATTTCTAGCAATTCATTGGTTAGTGGCAAATTATACTTCTTTAAACGACATCCACTAATCTAATTAGCCATTGGTTCACCATCTAGGGTGGACAACTTAACTGCTCCACTTGGAGATATATCTTCAATAATAAATGGTTTGTTTCCCTTTTTCGTAAATTTGGGAATGTGTTGCTTAAGGGAATAGATTAAAACTAAGTCCCCTTTTTTGAAGATTTTTGTAATTAGATGGAAATCAAAAAACTATTTTTGTTTCCGCTTTTGTGCATAGATGTCGTCTACAGCAGTTAGCCTTTGCTCATCTAGCTTCTCTAAATGTTCAAGTCTCTTTGACAATTCATGTCCAGTCCACTCAAGATCCTTAGCTACCCTTAGTGTCGGCAATAGAAACTCTATTGGCAGTACGGCATCAAGACCATAAACAAGGTTAAAATGTGTCGCATTTAACGTTGTTTTGAATGAAACTCGATAAGCCCATAGAGTTGCATGGAGATTCATTTCCTAGTCTGTCCTTCCTAAACTCACCACTTTAGTCAATATCGAGCTAATAATTTTATTCGTATGCTCAGCTTGTCCATTTTCTTGTGGGTGATAGGGAGCTGATTTGTTATGGATGACCATAAATTCATCAATCAGATACTTGATTACCTCATTGAGGAAATGAGTTTCCCTATCACTGAAAAATTCTATTGGCAATCCATATCTTGTGAACACATACTCATATAAGAATGCGGCAATGGTTCTGGCATCATTCTTTTGAGTTGCTCTAGCCTCAGCCCACTTGGTCAAATAGTTCGTAGCTACAATGATATATTGAGCTTGGGTTCTATAAGCAAGTGGCTGTATTGGCCCAACAAAATCTATACCCCATTTTGCAAAAGCTCTAGCCCCCATCATTGGTCTTAAGGGCATGCTATCTACACGTGTTGGAATTTTTGCTCATTGACAAGCATCACACATTAGAACGTGTTCCTTGGCATCTGTAAAAAGTTTTGGCCACCATATGCCTACCATTAAGATTGCTCATGGGGTGGTCTCACTAGCGAAGTGACCTCCAACTAATCTAGCATGTGCTTGTTCTATAATTGGAATATACCGTCTTCATTTGCACAAAGATGTAGATGTTGGTCCTTACCTCTCCGATACAATTGGTTTCCAATAAGAGCATAGTCTCTTGCTTCAATTTCAATTGCTCTTTGATGGCGTTTACTCATATCCTCAGGAAATATTCGGCTCGATAAGTAAGTAATTAGATAGTTACTCCACTTAGGAATATGCAACATTTGAAATAATGTTACATTAGGTATGGGTGTTTGTTTTTGACATTGAGGACAATCCTTTACAAAAGAGTGAATATCACTCCTCATAGTTGGCCAAAATACTCCAAGTCTTAGGATCCTTTGCATAGTTTGGTCTTCCGCAAAGTGAAGTCTTACTATGGTAATATGTGCTCGACTTAGGTATTGGGTTTTCTTTTCAGGATTAATGCATAAGAGAAAGATTCCATCTCGATTTCTTTTGTATAGCCTACCAGCTAGTAATTGATACATAGCCAATTGCTCAATTAATCCGATTGTAATACGAAGTGGTATTTGCAAATCCACTTGAGCTATGGTCATCAATGATACCATATTTTCCGACCATCGAGGTATCATTTCCACGGAGAACAGATATGCATCTGGTAGAGCATCGTCTACTCCTTCAGGTGGTTTCCTGAAACAATCCTAGACAAATGATCTGCTCTTTGATGAGTAGTGTCATTTTTTACAACTACAGTGAAATCAAATTCCAGAAGAATGATGAACCATCTCACTATTCTTCCTGTGCTGTATGGCTTGTTGACCAAGTACAATAATGCTTCGTGGTCCACAAAGAACACATGCTAATAGATAATGTCTATACTTTTTTACAGCATAGATCATTCCTAATACTTCCCTTTCTGTGGTGGTATAATTCTTTTCCTCCATGTTCAACTGTCAGCTAGCATAAGAAATAGGAAAATCAATTTTCCCATCTCTTGGCTGAGCTAGTATACATCCAATGGAAAAATTGGAAGCATCTACATGTATGTGTAATATTTTATTCCAATCTGGTGCTTTCAATATTAGAGCTTGCTTAAGCTTCATGAAGGATTCTTCACACTCATTAGTCCATTCAAAGTGTGTAATCAAGCTATACATGGGTTTTGCAATTATAGCGTACATGTAAATGAACCGTTTGTGATATCCACAATGTCCCATGAAGGCTTGAACCCCCTTGACTGTTGTTGATCTAGGGAAATCATTAATAACATGAATTTTATCCATATCAGTAGCTATGTCATTTTTAGACATTATATGTCCAAGAATTTTTGTTTGTCTACCCATGAATGTGCACTTTTCAGGATTCAAGCAAATCTTATAAAGTCTACACTTTTTGAATACCTTTTTGAGGTGTTCAAAATGATCTGTCTGGACTGATGAATATACGCATAGATCATTCATATATACTTCCAATAATTTCCTATGATATTCTTTAAAAGCATGGCTCATCAATCTTTGAAAGGTGGCAGGAGCATTAGTTAACCCAAAAAGCATAACCCGATAGGAAAAAATACCCCATTCCGTTGCAAAAGCAGTTTTATGCTGATCTTTTGGGTCAACCAAAAGTTTATTGTATCTCGAAAATCCATCTAAGAAGCTATAAGCTTATTTTCTTGCAACTCGTTCTAAAACATGCTCAGTGATTGGAAGAGAAAGTTGTCTCTAATGGTAGCTACATTCACTTTCTTGAGTTTGACACACTCGTAGTTTTTTATTTTTCTTGGGTACTACTACAATTGGAGACACCCAATCTGTGTGTTCAATTGCATAAATGAATTCGGCTTCCTTTAGTTTTTCAATCTCTTCTTTGATCTTTCTGGAAAATGTTTCATTATATGTGTATGGCCTTTGTCTACTTGGTCTTGCATCATCTCTCATGAGTATGGTATGTTGACAGATTTCTGGATCAACACCCTTGAGATCCCTATAAGACCAAGCAAAGATATCTCCGTATTCTTTTAGTAAGCTTAACAAAAGCTCTTCTTCTTCTTCTGTTAGGTCATTTTCAATGTAGGTAGGCTTAGGCTCCTTTCCTTATATGGCTAGATCTATCTTTTTTGCGTTTTCAGGCCCTTCGTAGGACTCGCCCTGTTTTTGTAATTCTCTAATAGGTTGTTCGACTATGATTTTTTGACCTTGGAGAGTATATTTCTTGTAATGAGAGGGAACACTCATTGCATCTTTACCATCCTCTTCTGTGGTTTCCATTTCGGTCATATATATCTCCTTTAGAGCTTTTTTCAAATCTTGATATTTAATTTCTTTTTTCGCTCAACTCGTGTCATGGTTGACTCCTTGTCCTGTTTTTTTGGCTTTGTTGGGTTTCCTTCCTCGTTTTTCTCGACGTTTTTGAGATTTTTGGATTTTTGAGTTGAAGGATATCTGCCAGTGATTTTGTCCTTGACACAATCATGTGCATCTATCTGCATCAGGAACTGTGTTCTACTGGAGACTGATGGCATAGGTCTAGCTTTCATGTTTTTGGTGTCTCTTTTTCGTCTATACCCATTTTGTCTTCTCGATTTTTGGTTTGAAAAGTTAAAAAACTTTTCCTCTCCTCCTTTTATGAGTAGCTTAGCTCTCACATGTTCTTTTTCCGACCCTGAATCATCTGAGTAGCTAAATGTTCTTCTAACTCATATGTTGCATCATAGTAGAGGTCTGAAAAGACTTGTTGAGCTTTCATCAAGTCCTTGGGTTCCTCAATTTCATTTTCAATGTGGAGGGTTGAAATCACTTGTATGGGAATTATTTCATAGCCATCCTCATTGCAAAATTGAGTAGGCATAGACGTATTCACACATACATCCATTGTTGATAAAATTTGAGTCCACTAAAATGGCTCAAACAAATTCTCTGGAAAGGGTTTAGGTACATAGGCTTCGTCTATGCAATCCCTTTCTAAGATACATTCTTCTCTTTTTAAACTCCTGTTTTCTGAAGCTCCGCACATCCAAATAGGAGTGTCTTTTTTCAACCAAGATGGAAGGTTAGTTTCAGCTGAAGAGACTGAATTGAACTCTTGTATGGGCATTTTCATGACATCTCTATAAGTGTGATCTTTTAGATTAACCCTTGTTATTGATCCCACTTGCTTAAAGTACAACTAATTGTTTTCCCAATCTTGGATGAGTTGTACCTGTCGCATGAAAGGTCGTCCCAATATGATTTCGTAATTGCGTTTCTTCCCAAAGTCTACTATTCCAAAAGTGTGTTGATATTTAGTCCCATAGGAATTAACTATCACTTTTTCAAACAGTCGTAATGGTCTTTCAATGTGTCCATCAACCAATTGCAATTTCATTCGAGTTTGTCTAAAGGTTGTGGTTGTCCCCAGGATTCCCATACTGCTTCGTGGCTATGGCTATGCCTACCCCACTATCCAGTATTGCCATGGTTTCAATGTCATTATATTTCACTAGAAGGGTCTTGTTTCCTTCTTCCCCTTTGTACTATTCTCCAACTTTGCTCATTTGAAAAGATCAAATCTCTTTGTTGTCCATTTCGTGTTTCAATTTTTCTAATTTTTTGCAATTAGCCCCGTTATTTCCACCTTCTCTAGAGTTTTCTGTAAATCATTCCATAAATATAGTTTAATTTTCAATAGTTCTCTCAAAGTAAGAGTGCATTGGATCTATGTAGACATGATTGAATGGATGTTGTCTACTTCTAGGTCTGTTCCGCTCTCTTTACTTGAGTGGATTTACACACTATGGATTCATCTTCGTTATCTCCCAAGTAAGAGGGTAGTGTTTTCAAGGTCAATGGTTTAGACATCCCTGAAGCTTCAGATCCGCAATCCCCATACAAGGATTGTACATCCATGTCCATATTAAGAGGTAGATTGTCTAATCAAACTTCCTCTGTAGGAGCTGACTTTAGAGTTAAGCTCCCATCATTGATCTCTCTAACTTTTTACCATGTCCTGGCCAATCTTCTTCTACAAATGGAGTTCCATCTAAGGCATCTTTGTTGTCTGGCACTATGAGTTCTGGCTCTTTTGTTTCAAGGTGGGTTTCCACCACCACTTCGGATTTTTCTTTATTGTCTCTTACCACAAGCTCCTTAGGTTTTTCCATACTTCGAGCTTGGCTTTTTGTTTTTCCAACATTTCTTGCGTGATTCTTACCAAATTTTGATAAGCTTCAAGATTAGCTGCTTCCATGTCTAGAGAAGGATTATTTTTCCATGTTTTGGCCTGCTTTAATACCTGCTTGGTAAGCTTCCAAGGCTCCATTAATAGGAGTCAAAAATTTTGTCAACCAAAATTGATCCTCCATATTTCACAGTGGTTTCCTTGATTTTGCTTCCAGTTTCTTTTACCTTTTCTCGGAATAGCTTCTTTGCTTTCCCCTCAATTTCAACCCGTTGTTTCTGTTTTCTCATCTCATACCTTTTGCTTCTGCTTCTTTTGGTCCTTTGAGAGGAAATGTTTATATTTTCTGAATCATCAGAGGAGTTATATTTCCTTTTCTTAGCCTAGGCTCTGGTGATTACCTTGATTGGAACAATCGGTTCACTCTCGGATGAGCTACTAGGTATCACTTGGACTATGTTCACTTACTGCTTTACCCTTGTTTAAGGGAATTTTTGGACAATCTTCTGGGAAGTGTCCTCCCTTTTTGCAACATTGTATGCAATAAGCTTCGAGTGGCTTGAGGTTTTTGTCAAGATCTAGGCATTCGTTTTTCCAATGATCATCTGCACCACAGTTATGATATTTTCCCGTTCTTGGCTTAATCATGGGTCTTACCATAGGAGGTCTAACACCTTGATTAGCTACATAATACATTGGTGCAAGCTCTGGTGGAGCATAAGTCACAAGTTTTTCCATTGGTGGTGGATGTGAATTATACCAATCTCCTTCTACCATTACTGTAGATGGACTAGGCTCAGCATAGGGTGTAACAGGTACTAGTGTTTGTTCCTCTATGACTCCCTCTGGATGCAGATACTCTACAGATACTACATTAAGTCTCGGATATGGAGGTTTTTGACCCAACACGGCTTGAGGTCTTTCCATACCCATTGGTGGTCTTTGAGCTGGTGCCATGGTAAGTTGATATCTGTACATGGGTTGTCTTTGTGGCCTCATAGGCACGTAGTATTGAACATTCCCATCATACTTTGGTCGGTAATAGCACTCATTGGTCTCATGGTTGGTCCATTTACCCTCGATTGCACACCATTTTTGCAGTCTAATTGGTTGTCCCTGTTGAGGTACCCTTTGTCCTGGTCCTCTCATAGGTGCTTTTTGCATGTTATAAATCATGTCATTCATCCTTTTGAGCATGTCTTCTATGGCTAAAAGTGGTGCTGCAGCAGCCGTTCCCACTTGTTCTGGTTTAGTGGATGCTATTTTCTCACTTTGGTTATCCTTTTTCGTTGAAAATATCACAATTGTCTCCTAAGTCAATAGCATCTGGCACACACTCTTCTAGGGTTGTATGCTTCTTGCTATACAGTATAACATGAAGTTCTTTGTTTAGAAGTCCCTCTAGAAACAATGATTTAGTCGTTCTTATGTAGGTATCTCTAGCTCTGGGCATCTATCAATGTATTGTTTTATTCGAGTTGCACAATTACTAACAGACTCACCTTGTTTCTGTTTAAAGCTATAGATTTGAGCTACCGTATTGTGTTTGATCCCTGTTTTGGAACAAGCAACTACAAATTTTTGAGCTAATGTGTTCAAGTCCATGATTGACCTTGGTGAAATGTTTTGGAACCATGTTAATGCTTTTTTTCTAATGTCGTTCCAAACCCCTCAAATTGAGCATGGAAGTCAAATATGCATTTTGCTCTTAGCACTTGCTTAAAGCTCGCTAAGTGGTCGTATGGATCCCCCGATCCACTGTATTTTTTGATCCATTTATGAAAATCAGCTGTTCTGACACGTCTATTTGATTCAACTTCTGGTCTCCTGACAGTTGGTCCTGTTCCGAGTCCTTTAAACTAATATGTTGGAAATAGTGACTCATGTAGCCCTGGACTCTTTAGTGTCACCTGATTTTCTTGTGATGAGGTGGTTTTTGGTTTCTTAACATTACTCTCAAAAGATCTCTCACGGTGTTCATCTCTTGGAATAGTTTCTGGTCCTTGGCCCAATATCCAATCCCTTATTGAATACCCTTGATATTTGGTTTGTTCTACCTCCTCAAGAGTCATCATAACAAAGTTGTTGCTATAAAAATCCCTAAACAGGTAGGTTGGTAGATCTGTTGAACCCTTATCTTTAATCTTGAAGATATAAGTGATCTTCATGGGTGTTAATTGTCTTGATTTGGCATGCAAAGTCCATAGAAGATCTTTTACATTTCTATCCTCCCAACAATAGACTCCGATCCTAGAATTATCTATACTAAGCCATTTCAAAGGCTTCAAATCAACTTGATCGTATCCCTTGAATTCTAAAGTTGGTGGTCCTTCTTTATCTGCCATATCTAGAATTATCGTGTTTACTTCTAACCCCCATTTGTCTATTATGTCAGGGATTTCGACTTGTAAATACTAAGTTTCGTTTCTATCCATGTACATTTTTCCTTGTTTGTTAGCTCTAATCTCTTCTTCAAACTCAATACCATGGTCATCAATGCGAATAGAATACTTTTTGTAAAGATCCAGGTAAACCTGATCTCCATGGCGATTAGTCTTATAAAAAGAGAGTATATTCTTATAACGCACTGTCGATCCAGTTTCTGAGTGAGTTGAATAGGAAGACATTTCAGATGTTGAATGAGAAAATGTGTCTGAGACTTCTTCAAGGATAGTGTGCAAGGGATTGCCTTGGTTTACACTCTCTTCTATGGATACTTTACTGGAGGTTTCTTCAAATATGCCTTGGTTTCCTAGTACACGACTGGATCTAAGGCCCTGGATAGAGTACTTACCATCAGATTGACTTGTTATCAATTTCCACTTGACTTGATAGCAACTTCTGTCAAGCTGTCGATTCCTTATCTGCAACCTGATTCCTGTATCAATTTTGATCAAGTTAGCTATTCTTTCGCAAAGATTGTACAATTTTTTGCTAATTATTGTGATTGGTCTTTGTGTATCACTTCAAATCGAGCTAATTGAGTCAGCAGTTGAGACTTTCAGATTCGACTTTGGTAAAAAATCAAAGGATTAATCTCCAACCTAGAAACTGAGTGAACGTGTACCATTTGGATCCGATTGACCCAAAAATTTCCCAGTGGCCTTGTATTATGTTGGTCTACCACTATACAAGTTCAAAAGTCAAAATTGGTGTCTCTGTGTAGCAGTAGTAAATAATCGTGATTATTTACTTTTGTCAGTTTTTTGTACTTTTTTAGCTTGGTTTCCAAGTATACAACCTGTTAAGGTCCTTGGACAAGTTTCACTAAGTTTGGACAAAATCTGTTTAAGTTTATTAACTGTTTCATGTTCGCAGACTCTAATTTCAAGAATCTTGCTTAAGTCTCACTTTTGTGATCCAAATTTTATCAAAATTGATTTGTGTGGTCTACTTGATATGCTTGACCTTGTGGTATACTCAAATGTACAAGATTGTCAATTTTTATAGCAGATGTAAATAGTCGCGATTATTTACTTTAGCTAATTTTTTGCAAGTTTTTGTCCCAACCTTGACACAGATCTGTTAAGCACTTCAACCTAAGGCCTCTTGCCAAATTTCATCAAGTTTGGACAATTTCTGGTCAAATGGTCATCAATTTTCTGTCCGTAAACTGACTTTGTAAATTTGGTCACAATTTTCACTCCAATGATCCAAATCTTACCAAATTTGGTTTGTGGCCTTATTACAACATGGTAAAACTAGTGGTATGCTAACTTGGTCAAAAAAGTTGAAAAATGGGACAGATGTCTTTTGGTAACTTTTTGCATCTTTTTGGTCAAGTGAGCATGTACACATGTCTATCACATCAATATAAGCCTATGAATCAAATTTCATGAGTTTGGACAATTTTTTTCCCAATTTACACTCAAGTTCCCGGTAAGTCAGTACACACTTTAGTTTTTACCTAGTTTTTTTATCAATTTGGTGATCCAAATCCTATGTGCCTTTACAAAAGTTGTTTGTACACATGCTATGACTCATTAGTATCAACCTTCGTCAAATTTGAGCTAAAAGTAAATAATAGTGATTATTTACTTTATGCCCAAACTGAACACTTTTTTGCACTTTTTCAATGGACAAGCTTTTCATGAGCTATTTTAAGCCTATGAATCAAGTCAATACTTGATGTGGCCTAAAATGTCAAGAAAAAGTAAATAATCTGAGTTTTTCCAAACTCTTGAATTTTTTACCTCAATGTGTCCTTGAGCTTACCCACTAGTTCATAAAACTTTTGAGCATACTCTTCAGTCGGATTGAGTGGTTGTCCATCTTTTTGTGCTATTTCTAGTCATAGACCTGAAATTCTGCAACTTCAAATAGAAACTCACAGTGATTCTTTCAGAGAGAGCAGCTTTCTGAAGTCCACCTCGGATTCTACTTACCCTACTCCTAGGTTCTCATGCAGTGGGGTTGTGGAAAGTGTCCACAAACACTCGTTTTTATTTTTTATGGTTTTTTTAGCATTGATATTGAGACTTGTCTCGTCTATCAATCATTCTCAAAATTCTAATCTAATTCTACAATTCTACAATCCTAAAGGAACTTAGCAAGTACGATTACTTCCAACCTACCTCTACACAACAAAAGACGACAATCTTAAGCTATGCAATTTCTAAAAAGAAAGTTTCTACTCTATGTGAACCTAGAGGAAGTTAAAGGATAACTTCACAAGACACTCGTGTTTTTTTCTATTTTATGTCTCTTCGATCCTCGGCAATGGCGCCAAATGTGGGACGGGTGTCTAGCCTCACTCCTATCTTATTGGAGATTTAGCGAGAACCACGATTAAATTGTCAATCCATGGGACGAAGCTGACTCGACTAGTGGATAGAGGCTATAAGAGGTTTTCAATCTCTCGAAAAACAACAAACAACTCGCATCTAACTCAAGCTACACTCAAGTGACTGAAATCACCAAAAGCCAATCGCTCATCGGCAAACAAATCACATCGGTTACAACATCAAATGACATCCAAACGTAACAAAACTTCTAGGACAAGTTTATAAGACCTAAGCACACTTGGCTATGGTCTCAAATGCCACTTTAGGTCAAGTGAAAAAATCGCGATTATTAACAACAGTGGATTTTTAACCCAGAATGGATCTAAATGCTTAGCAATGATGCCCCAATACCCCACCTATGCTTAGTTTTTTAATGAAGTGTAAACTCTTATTTATGATGAAATTAGGCCGTGGATCAGCGACGCAAAAAGCTACATAAAACTGTGAAATGCTTACGTCAATGCGTAGAGCTCTTACCTACGGTTGCAATGCAACAAACTCAACTGCAATGTGACAACCGGGGGAGGGAGTAGGAAGCGCGAGAAGGAGAGAAATGAGCACTGTTAGCTCACGCTGTGTATTTCATTATCCAAAAACTTTAAAATAACTTATAAAAATTGGCTTTTATACCTTAGCCAAGGTTTTTGGTGGTCAAAATTAATAATCTAGGAACTCTTAACTAAAGTGGACAATGATAAATTGATACAATCTGGAAGCTTGTAGCCCCGGCTCATCAATTACAAGGTTTATCCGGAAAACTGGAGTTACAATATTCCCAATTTATCAAAATAATAAGTGTTTTTTCAATGAGAGCTCCAAAAATGGTATCCGAGTTAGCTTGCTGCTAACACTCAGCTTTGTTACAAGCTCTTAATTATCATTTTAACTCCCTAATCTCTACCTACTTATAAGTGTGTGTGTGTGTGTGTGTGTGTGTGTGTGTATAAGGAAAAAACCTTTTATGGGAGCCACCTCCAAATTTCAAAAGGAACACAAGGAAGCCCTTGGTGGGAAAAGGCCCGTTTTCTTTTGGATGGTTGACTTCATTGCCTCGGTGTGAACCCATCCACGTGGAGCATTATTGGCCACCCCATCTCCTGCAAGTTCACGCCCACAAATAACTCCTCTGCACTTGCTCCAAATCGGCTTTAGCCCACCATAGCTCTTGGATTCTTGTTTGAAACCAGCTCCTCAAAACCTCTTCAACCAACACTCGATGCCTCTTGCTGCATTTGCAACCTCACAACCTGCCCTGCAACCCTAACCTTGAGCATTCAATTTCATGCCCAAACCTCCCCAACCAGCTTCGGGTCCCTGCTCAGTTGTCCTACCATCATTCATCACCTGAGCTCATCAGCACCAACCAGGTCATCTTCACATGCAAAATCCAACCCCCCTATTGCCCTAACCTTCACAAACCTGCAACGTGACTCCAGCCTACAATCTACCTGCAAAGCTGACCCCATCATCAGATGCATTTAAAAATAGAATTAATTGTTATCTCAACAATTAGCTCCACCATTTAGCCTGCAAACCCCCATAAGTTCCCATAGTCCCACTGCCATGATTTGAGGCCTGCGTATAGTATAGACAATTAGTGACTCACCATCGTCTCATGATCATCATTGTCTTCAGCCACTACCTACCCATGTTGTCCAAGTGATGAAGAGGCCATCTTGGCCCTGGCCAAATGCAGTGAAATGCTCATCATCACTACATCATCAATTGATAACCTCCATGTGTTAGTTGACCTTGGCCCCACCATCCCTAATAAGGTTGCAAGTAGAGTCAAACCTGCCCCTTCAACCAACTCGGTCTCAACCAGCATGTCCTTACCATCATCTTGTCTAGATTTCTTACAAGCCCACACTCTGCTCAGCCCGAAGGTTATCAAGACTCCTCCATACAAGATTTCTGTGGCCACGAGATCAAGCCCGTCAACAATTTTGACAGCCTGTAATAGCCTTCACTGCAATTTTTGGCTCACGTCACCAGCTATTGGTATGCTCGTCATCGTGAGCAACTGGTTGCCCCACTTGGTCGGCAAACCTACTTGTTGTTAACAGCATGGTGGACTCCACTAACTACCTCGAGTTCAAAATTCTACTAGAGAGAGGCGGGGTTGTCCACAATAGTAGAGCTTGGCACCAAGCTATCTTAACATTTCATCAATAAGGAGGAGTTCGGCCAACAAAAGAAGTGCACATTGAGGAAGGTTTTGACACGACTTCATCAAACATTCTACCAAGGCTTCCTATCTTTTGTGCTCACCAAAGTCCTCAATTTTTTGTAATCATCAATTTCAAATCTTTTGAGCCTCGAAATATATTGCAAATTTTTTGAAGGGGTGCTCCATACTATTCGAGAGGGACTTCACAATTACCTTTGCAACACCCTTTAAGGTTAAGTGATCACGAGGATTAGACACTACCCAATCACCCGGGTAAGACCTTCCTCTCACCGCACACAAGAGTGCACCACCATGGGAGAAAAGTAATTGATAAATTCAATGGCAATGGTTTTCACAAATGGCAGGCAAAAACTAAGGGCTACTTAATGTGAATGCAATTATGGTCCATCATTATGACACCAAGTGACAATGACAGAGTGGAAACACGACAGAGATCAGCACAGTTTGCAGCTGAAGATGAGCAAGCTCTTGGCATTCTGCTCACCTCACTTGACTACAACTTTGTACATTATTTGGATGATTGCACCATTGTCGCATGAAGCATGGATAACCTTAGAGCATCATTTTGGTGTTGTTGCCAAAAATTCTAAAATTGCATTAAAGATGCAACTTTATGGATTGCTTATGGATCCTGGTGAAGATGTGACATTTCTTGTCAATAGGCTCAAAAGTATCTACATACAATTGACATATATAAAATGCCCTGTAGATAATGAAGACCAACTTGTTGTGCTTCTCAAAGAAGTACCAGATGCAGATTTTGGCCAAATTGTAACAGTGCTTAAAGAGAAAGACCATGTCCCTAAAATAGAAGATGTAATAAACTCTCTTCAAGAGCACGAAAAAAAACTCAAAGGCAATCAACTATAGACCAATGACGCTTTTGTAATCTCATCCAACTGCTACAATCAAAATCACAAAAAGAACTTAAATTGCACACATTGTGGCAAAACAAATCATCTTTCAAAGGATTGATATTAAGTCAACCCTTATCACATTTGTTGCAAGAACAACCATGCTACAAAATATTACTGACTTTATAGGCATATACTAAAGTCACCTATAAAGAGGCAAATTATGCTGAATAAAAAGTAAGTCTATCATTTCATTTGAAACTATACTCTATTGTATTGTGTGCCTAATTTCAAGCCCTAAGCTAACTCTACTCTAATCATGCTTATGCCATGAATGGCACAATAATCATCCACCATGACTTACAATTTGCCCATGATTCCATCTTTGCAAGAATATGTGATGGTCTTCTTCCCTTGAAGTTAGGGTTATGGCAACAATTTTCAGGATCATGTCCAGGCCTTTGACATACCTGACAAAATGGTTGTTTGGTTTTGATGCAAATGGTGAAGGTTGAATCTCCTTTAGCTTCTCCAAAATCAATGTGTTGATCCTAGTAGCATCATTAGAATCTGATTTACCATTCTTCTTATTTCCTTTTCCCTTTGTCATCTTTGGCTTGGGATCCTTCTTCTTCTTTGGTCTCTTTTTCTTCTTTGCACTCCAAGTGTCCTCTTCATCCTCATTAGTGTCTAACTCCTGATCTAATTCTGAATTTGAATCCTAATCTTTATAGAATTTGAATCTTTCTCTTCCTCTTTTGAATATGAATCCTGCTTGGATTTCTTCTTCTTACTCTTCTTCTGCTCACTTGTCCCATACCTTCTTTCAGCTCTCATTGCTTCATCTACTAAGTTGCCAAAATCTTATGGTTGGGTGAGAGGTGCATGCCCTACGACAACACTCTTTAGTTGCTTCTTCAAACCTCTACAGAAGTAATCACCCAATTTCTCCCAGGATGGTCTTTGGTATGCTTGCAATCTATTCATCAAGTTCTTGAACTGTTGTGCATAATTTTCTACCAATAGATCCTTTTGCTTGATATTCTTCAAGACATCTTCATGAGTTTTTTCTACCCTAAATCTTGCCAAAAATCTCGTCCTTAAATTATCATGTTGCTGCAAAGTATTCTTTATTTATTGCATCATTGTAGAGCACATCATAGCCACTTGCAGACCACCTACTCTCAAATTGTCCCACATGGCTGACAGCATCCTAGGAATCTTTCCCACTAAATTTTGATGCCCCTACTTTAGGATTGGGTGGTGGTTGAGCCATTACTAGTGGCTAGGATGGTGGTGGACCTCCCAAGGGGTTAAAAGATAATGGTGGTAATGGTGGCAACTCAAGTGAGGTGCCGAAAACCTTAATTGCCTTCTTGCTCTCAAAAATTGATGGATTGCCTAATCTCCAACCAATTGATGGATAACCTTTTCAGGAGCTTTTGGGGTTCTTCCTTGCTCTCTTTGCTTAGGTGAAGAACTCTCCCCTGCCTCCTGTTCATGGTCACCACTTGAAGTGCAGGAATACTTTGACTTTGTCCTATCAATAACTCGTAGCAAGCTTGTAATCACACCTACTTCACGAATATCATACCACTTGATCTTTGAATTTGAGATTCCAACCAAGAATCCCATCTTCTCCTCTAAAATTTGGTGCCTTAACTAATGCTTGGTTGCTGCTCCTCTGAGTCACTCATACATCTCTCCTTCCCCTTCTACTTCTTCTTTGATACCTCAAATATTGAATGACTTGACTTCTACAATAGAATGACAAGTATTCAAGAGCATCGGAGGCACCAAATGGTACCCTACTGACTCGATATTGATGGATCCTCAATGCAATGTTGAGTCTTATGTCATCAAGCAATGAATCAAAGTAAGTATCCAAAAAATCTTTGTTATATTCTTCAAATTCCTCCTCCTCAATGACCCAATTAGAGAATTCCTTTAGAAACTCCTCAAGTTCAGTATCCATTTTCCCCAATCAGTCCCCTATTGAATACAATCAACGGGATCTCCAAGTGTTATCAGGTCTTATGGGGACTCACAAATAGTACATAATCATTACTCAAAGGAATTCAATTCATTAAATATGTGTTCTGATAACTTTTAGTACAGGAAAAATTTTCAGGAAACATTCAGGAACCTGAGTCATGACAAAAAACTGAAGACATAGCAAAGAGAATCAACACCATCACACAGTGGTAAAAGCCTCTTCTTCTTCCTTCATTCCATCCCCGTTCAAATGCTACAATCCCTAGGATAACTTCATATTCTGATTTGAAGAGGTATATGTCCTTTTACCCTTACAACAAAACTAAAAATAACGTGAAAGGCTACGAAACACTTTACTACCAAATAAAGACTCCCTAACTTATGGGTTTAACAAGTCAACACATCCATACATGATCCGTAGTCCTAATGATATAGTGCATGCACATAGCACTAAGGAGGCTAGCATATCAAGATTTGTGCAAATTTTGCCGGTGTTTGGGTATCTCATGTTGGACCTATTAGTGTCGAGGCTTGATTTAGCATTTGCAGTGGGAGTATCTGTAGTAGGGATTTTTAGTTCCACCATGATTGACGCTAGCATGACACTTCATGGAGCCATGTAGACCATATAGAGATGTCTATGGGATTTGCATGTAGGCTCTAAGATGGGGTTTGCATGCTTGCTTATCACTAGAGCCAATACAGATGCATGAAAATTGAGTGAGGGAGCTAATGGGCATAGGTCTCTCACCTATTTTCTTATGCATACTAGTAGTTTAGATAGAAGGACCCACTTATTGATACATCCACCTTTAAGCAAGAGTTTCCTTAGGGTTAAATGCAGATGTGCCTTTGCCTTAGGCTGAACATTTAGTGTCTGTCTCCCCACTGACTGCATTAATCCTTATTCTTTACATACATAGAAGAATAAGGAGTGAATGCTTTTCTTGCCACTCTTCTCAACCCATATCCAATGCCTGCTCTTCTTCTCCCTGGACCCTTGTACTCCGCATGCATTGCTTTTGCACATTGCGCACTCACAACTCATGTAGATATTCTCACTACTTAATTGTTGGACTTCGCTCTCTTTGGAGCACCGCTAGTGGTAGGAACGTCACTAGTAGATTGAGCTGTTTGTTTGATCTCACTTGAGGCTACATCTTTCAATCTAACCTCTTTGACAGTTTGTTCTTGCATCTTTGACTTATTGAATATAAATTGTGACCTGCAAATGACCTTTCTAGATTCTGGGTGCCAGAGATAATAGACCATCTACACCATATCCAATGAAGATGCATTTGTATGATTTAAGGTCTAGATTCTTGTGTAGATCTTTAGGGACAGGTGATAATTCCTCACACCCAAATACATATAATTTTTGGTACTTTGATTCCACATCTCCAGCGGAATCTTATAGTTCAATGGCATATTAGACGATTGATTGATGATGTAAACTACTATCATAACAGTCTCTCCCCAAAACTCTGGAGGTAAGTTTGTTGTAGACAACATGACTATGACTCTCTCTTGGATTGTTTTATTCATACGCTCAACAATTCCATTTTGAGTAGGTGCGACATATTAAACTATCATATAATGCCTATTTTGCTAGGAAAATTCTTGAACTGAGCGGAGACGTACTCTCCCCCGTTGTTAGTGCACAAAGCCTTCAGCTTCTTACTGGATTGGTTTTCTACCATTCCAAAGGAATTTCTGAAACGTAGCAAAGACTTCATCGTTTTTCTTCAAGAGGATCTACACCTTCCTACCATAGTCATCTATGACTGTTACGAAATATAATGCTCCCCTAGCGATTTATGCGGCTCCTTATTCTATATTCAAGGAGCGTGAGTTATCCTCTTATGTATCTATATTCAAGTAATTCAAGAATAAGTGAGTTAGTAAAAATGGGTCAGTAATAGGCAACCGGCCAGTTGGCCTCAATTTCAACAATCAAACTTTTTGGAATATATCAAAATTTGACACTTGTACATAGTCTGCTGGCTTAGAATTTACCAATAATAATTACAGCTAGTAAGTGTAACAGTGCATAGTCAATAAGAACCCACTAGAAGAAGTTATAAATAGGACTCGCCAATTTCATTTTGGGATTTTTGTCACTCCATCAGGCTGTTTTGAGTCCTTTGTAATTGTCGAGTTTTTGCTCTTATTATAGTCGAGCTCTATTGTAAGCCAACACTCACTACAGTTGTACTTCTTATCCATTATTGTTACCATATACATGTGGTAGTGATGTGTGTGAACACACTAGGACAGTCGGGGCATTTTTTCCCTCTTTAAAAAGGTTTTTCCCCCGTGCATTGTAAATACGCACATCACTCTAGGGCTATCTATCTTTCCATTGCACACTAAGTAACACACTCTCAATTGTGTGCCCTGAGTTTCCTTTGTCTTCTCCAAGCTGTGTGCATTTCTCTCCAACCCTAATTCCAACAATTGGTATCAGAGCAGGTTGTGTCCTCCCGAGCTCAGAAGCCAGCAGCTCCAGCACATGCCTGCTCACTTTCTCCGAATTTTGTGAGCTTTGGCAAGAGTTTGTAGGTTGACAAAAATTTTGGGACGGCTCGTAGAGCTTAGTCTGCTCAGATTTCTGATTCGGGCTCATTTCGGTCTCCGTTTCCACTACAAGCACTATTGGACAGGCTATTTCGTCATTTTGTGCAGAATTTTTGTCAGTGTCCTTTTTTGCATAATGGGTGTCTTACAGTCTTCTACGGATTGTGCTATATAGCACATGTTGCTCCCATTTTGTTTCTCCTCTTTTCGGGCAGTTTTCACATCAGGTGCAGAATTTACCATAGCTGACAACAACACAGATGTGTTCACGATGTTGCTGCTAAGGACAGATTGGATGGGGACAATTACCCTATGTGGGCTTACATGATGCAACATGCTCTTGTGCCAAAGGGCATCTGGAATATTGTCCAGGGCATTTATGCACGTCCTGGTTCTGAGGATGCAGGCGATGTTGAGGATGTTGCAGGTCTTGCTGCAAGGATTGCTGCTATTAGAATTGTTTTGCCTACGACAGAACAATCTCGTTGGGATGTAAAGGATGTGTAGGCTCATGCATTGATTGCATTGTCTGTGAAGCGCACCATTGCTCCTCACATTCGTTCAACAAAATCTACAAAACAGGCTTGGGATATTTTGGTTGGTCTTTATGCAAGTCGCAATGAGGCTAAAATTTCTTTGCTACATAAAGAGCTGGAATCGAAGATTATGCATGCGGAAGATGATATGGACACTTTCCTTGCTGGTGTCAAGGATATCGATGAGAAACTTATTTTTGCAGGTGAAGTCATTTTAGAAAGTTCCCTTGTGCAGACTATTCTTGATGCCTTACCAGATTCTTACCAGACTTTTTGCTAGACTTATGACCCAAGGAAATCCTGAAGTTGTCAAGTTTGATGCATTATGCACATTTCTGTTGTAAGAGTCACTTTCCAGAAAAAACAGGACTAGACGGCGTGCAGTTTAGCAGGCTTTTGTTGCTTCTTAAAGAAAGGGTGGTAAGAGCAATGCAGCCACTTCTTATGGTTCTTCTACAAGTGGAAAAACTTATGTTCCCAATGCTTTTGCTGGTAGCACTTCATCTTGCAATTCTAGTGATAAGGGCAAAATTCCATTATTCTAAATCTAATGATCACTTGATCAAGAAGTGTTCTAAGTTGAAGGCCAAAGAGGCTAAGAAGAAAGAGGGTGGTTCCATTGCAAATGCTGGTTCCACTACCAATGCATCCATTGTTGAGTCTTATGTGATAGGAGAATGTGATACTTATGTTGATGCAGAATGGGCTTTTAGTGCAGACTGCACTTACAATCCACAATGTCCATGATGCATGCATGTCAGTTGCTGCAGATTCACATGTGGTATTTTGACAATGGTGCTACAAAGCACATTACCTCACATCGTGAATTGTTCACCTCTCTCGAGTCTGTCCCTCATGGGAATTTAGTCACTGGTGCCAACAATGCGTCTTATGCGGTTCAGGGAGTTGGAAAGATTGGGCTTACTGCTGCAAATGGCAGCTCTTTTAGACTTGTTGATGCACGATCTGTACCTGGGATCAAGAAGAATATTTTGTATGTATCTGCTCTTGCTAGACTTGGACTTGTAGTCAAATTTGTGGATGATAGATGTACAGTTCATGATCTCAGTTTTGGTGATGAAAATGTTGCATCTGGGCTTTTGTGCCATGGGCTGTATAAGCTCACTTTGTATGACAAGTGTGCACAAAATTTTGCAAATGTAGTTGCAGATTCAAGGGCTATTTCAGATGCAAAAATGCAAACTCCGTCCTTGGGCAATTACCTTTCCTTCATGACTTTCATTGATAATTACTCCAGGCATGCATGGGTATTTTCGCTTAATTAAAGTTAAGTCCAAAGCTATGGCTGAAAATGTATCAAAATGTACTATGGGCACTCTCCATTCCGATCGAGGGGGGAGTATATGTCTCATGAATTTAATGCATTTCTGGCTAGTCGTGGGATAAAAAACACCAATGTACAGTGCCTTATACACCTCAGCAAAATGGTGTTGCTGAGAGGAAAAACAAGTCACTTACGAAAATGGCACGATGTATGGTCAAAAGTCAAGCTTTGCTGCATTCTTTTTGGCTTGAGGCCATCATGTGTGCCACTTATGTACTTAACAGGTGTCCTGCAAAAGCTTTGCAGTTTATTACTCCATATGAAGTATGGCATGATATAAAGCCTTCTATTGAGCACATGCGTGTTTTTGGTTGTTTGGCATATGCTTCGATGCCACAAACACAACGCAAAAAATTGGATGATAAGGCTGTCAAATGTATTTTGTTGGTGATAGTGCTGAAACCAAAGGTTACAGGTTGTATCATCCGCAAACAGAGTGTATTTTGGTTTCATGGGATGTAGTGTTTGTGGAAATTCTGTTCAGCCCTTGCTGTCATGTACTAGAGACAGTAATGTAAGCTCACATGATATTTATGACACTTTGTCCCCTCTTGTCAATAGTGGAAGTTCGAATGTAAATTCCAATGAGGAAAATGTACAGCCTGTGGGGGTTTCTGAAAATGTTACAGATCAGCCCATTACTGATGCAGATGTACATGATGTACTTGATGAGGAAAGGGTTGAAAATGAGTAGGCTAGAGGTATGCCAAAATGGCTGGTGCATACATTGCGTGACAGTAAATTGGATGCACCTTTGTCTAGTCATACTCATTCAGGATCCTGCCATGCATCTTATGCATCAAATTGTTATGCTTTGGCTCTGTCTAGCTTATATGATGTTGAGGAGCCTCTATCTTTTGATGAAGCACAGAATTCAAAAAATTGGATGGCTGCCATGCAATTAGAATATGATGCACTTATAGAAAATGACACATGGACTTTATGTGATTTGCCTCCTGGCGAAAAGGCCATTGGTATGAAGTGGGTTTACAAGTTGAAACGCAAGCCGGATGGTGAGATCAATCGCCATAAGGCTCGACTTGCTGCAAAGGGTTATGCATAGCAAAAAGACATAGATTATGAAGAGACTTTCTCTCCCACTTTTCGTATGACTACTATGCATTTTCTATGTGCATTGGCAGCTCATTTTGATTGGGATGTACATCAATCAAACATTGTTACTCCTTTCTTGAATGGTGACATATTTGAGGAAGTTTATGTAATGCAGCCTCGCGGTTTTGTCAAGAAAAGACAAGAGGACAAAGTGTGCAGATCTAAGAAGTCTTTGTATGGGTTGAAGCAATCTCCTCGTGCTTGGTATGAGAAAGCTGATACTCATTTGGTCAAACAAGGCTTTCGTAACAGTCCAACAGAAAGCACATTGTATGTAAAGCATGAGGGTGATGTACTTCTCATCGTGGTCCTTTATGTCGATGATTTGCTGATCACTCGACCAAATGAGAGACATATTGTTGAATTTAATCCTGATTTGAATGCTACTTTCAAGATGAAAGATTTGGGGATGTTGCATCATTACTTGGGTATACAGTTTAAGTAGTGTGATGGTGGTATTGCCTTGTGTCAGAAAAGTTACATAGAGACATTGCTATGTAAGTTTGGACTTGAGGATAGCAAACCTATTTCCACTCCCATGGAAACAGGTTTGAAGTTGAGTCTACATGATGCTGGTGATCCTGCTGATGTCAGTCTTTACCAAACTGTTGTTGGCTGCCTCATTTATGTATGCAACACGAGGCCGGATATTCAGTTTGCAGTCTCACAGGTCAGCAGATTTATGCATAGCCCAGGGCCTAAGAATTGGCAGGCTGTCAAGAGGATTTTCCGCTACCTTAGTGTCACTTTACATCTTGGCTTGTTTTATCCCAAGGGGGGATCATTGCCGCCACACTTACATGCTTTTTCGGACTCAGATTGGGCTGGTTGTTTTGACACGATAGTGTCCACTAGTGGTTTTTGTTTCATGCTTCGCAGTTCATGTATATCATGGTTGAGCAAGAAGCAACCTACTATGGCCACTTCTAGTTGTGAGGCTGAGTACAGGGCAGTCTTCACAGCTACGGTTGAGTGTGTATGGCTCAAACGCCTTATGGTTGATTTGGGTGTTGGACAGGACACTGCCAACACTATCTAAACTAACAGTTAGAGCGCATTGGCAGTTGCAAGGAACCCAGTTTTTCATGCTCGCACAAAGCACATTGAGGTGCATTACCACTATGTCAGGGAGAGACTCTCAGCAGGAGAGGTCAGCTTGGCTTATGTGACAACACAGGACAACCTTGCAGATATTTTCACAAAGTCATTGTCTTGTGAGAAGCTCGAAGCTTTCCACAAAGCTTTGGTCTTGCTCCCCTTTGTGGACTGGTCATGTCCTTAGGGCATGGCACTTCCCTTTACTCATGTGCCAGCTCTCGTTCACCGCATCACTCCAGGGGGGATTTGTTACCATATACATGTGGTAGTGATATGTGTGAACACACTAGGACCGCCAGGGCATCTTTCCCCTCTTTAGGAGGTTTTTCCCCCCGTGCATTGTATATACGCCCATCACTCTAGGGCTATCTATCTTTCCATTGCATACTAAGTAACACACTCTCAGTTGTGTGCCTTGATTTTTCTTTGTCTTCTCCAAGCTGTGTGCGTTTCTCTGCAACCCTAATTCCAACAATTTTTTGAATATACTAGTTCCAAAAACTTCTGTCTTCATCTAATTTTGTACATTCAGTTTGGTTTATTATCTACTTTTCTTATGAAGTTTGAATATGTTGTTCCATTCAGTTTGGTTCATCTGACATCTGACTCTGAATCTCCAACCTAGAACAGTTGTAAGAGTGACCAGCTCATTCCAGCTTGCCAAAAACCAGACATATTGTTCACCGAATAGCAGGTAATATTCTTCACCAAATATATCAATAAGTTACCTCAAAGCCTCCACCATTAAAAAACCCTCCATATCACATATATTTGAATAACCCCTCTTTAGATACATATTTTCATGCATTAAATGATCTCCCTTCTTTTAAAACATGTAGAGTTTTTGAAATGTGATTTTTAAACCACCCTCTTCAATGTAAACTTGTAACTTTTTGGAAGTCATGTACTACGGTTACATATTTTAAGGTAAAATTTTTGTAATATGTAGTCATGGTACAAAATATGCCCTTCCATAAGAAAGAAGACAACTTCCCATTATGCTTCTTTTGAAAGAATAGGTAGCCCTCCAAATCCTAACACCCCTACTCTAGTATTGTAATCATTTAATTTTATGATTAGGTTCTCCTATCAAAATGTATAGACTTTTGAAGAGCAACAAGGCATTTTAAAATAAAAAGCTCAAATAGAAGTCCTATGAAGGGACCATTTTCAAACTAAATTAAAATTAAATAGATTTTTAAAACAAAAAGTTGAAAGGAAATCATAAAGGTCTTCATTGAGGGGACCATTTACAATCTTAAAAATACCCCTTTTTCCTTCTTTTCTAAAGCATGCTTTAACCTGCCGAAAAAATATAATAGGGAGGTATTATGCAACACACCATTTATGGAATTCAAGCTCTACTATAGTCTACTATAGGAACCTCTCCTTTATAGGAAGAAAGCTTAAATCAACAAGGTGAAAGTTCACTATAGCCTACATAAGACTATGAGAAGAATTTAATAATTAAAGATCTTTTGTGAGAGAAAACAAGCAAGTGATTAATTTTTTTTTAAAAATTGTTATTATAATAAAATATTATATTTTTTTAAAAAAGTGTAATTATAAATTATTTAAATTATAATATATTTCAAAAAGATAAAAAATAATGTTTGAAAAACTACTTGAAAGCGTTGCAGCAAATTCAAAAAAAAAAAGGTGAAAAAAGACGAGAAAGATTGTGTGTGACCTAATATTCAATGGCCCTCTTTAAAGAGAGAGGTACACATATGTCAGCAACTCTCACAAAGACTTGGAAAAAATATTGAAAAATATCTTTTCTCCATGTGGCACTAATCCAATGGTCCATAATTGCACCAAAAATTCAACGCTTTAGTGAGGACTCCTTATACTTCAACAAAGATATGTGAAGGTGTGTTGAATAAGATAAAAAGCTCTAATTGATTTGAAAGAAGAAAGCAGAAGTCACAAAGGATCTTCCAACAAGGACTTACCAAAACATTTTCCCTAACCAAGGTAAATGAGGACGCAGTTAAAACTTTTGTAGGTCTAGGTCAAAGTTCGAAGCATTTGCCGATATTACAGTAAAACTTGTAAATTTTGGTCAATTTTCTTTGGCAGGCTTATACTTTAACTGGGATTTCGAAATTTTAGCCAATCAAAGGTACACTATACCCTAGTTTTTGGTGAACAGTGCTTTGAACTTCTTAAAGCACCACTTACAAGATGCCCTAGCTTGGGAGATCCATACTTCTAAAGCTACGTAGGAAAGTGGAAAGGGTCTTCAAATAATTGAAAGACGTAGCTGCTACCACTAGCATAAGTAGTGGCACCTCAAAGTTTTCAAGTTTAAGGCTAAGTTCAGACGCTGCGATGGAAAACTTGCACACATGGGCATCAAAACTGCATGGCGGGAGCTGGTTCGTTGCAAATGAAGCTTCTCTTCTTTCGGGCCTGCCATAGCTCTTTCGAACCCCCTCCCCCCCCCCTTGAAATATTGCACGCTTCTCTCAATCTCTCCCTCTTTTTCGCTCTGGCGACTCCACGGACGACAAGCACTTGTCTTCCTCTGAGCTTGTCCAAACCTAGCCTAAGAGCCATTGAGACAAGGTCCCTTCTTCCCATTGTGCATCTTTACTTACCTCGAGACACTTAGTTTGGAGGTGAGATAGAGAAAATGCATCTTAAAAAAACACATGACAAGGTTTTCATGGGTTATTCCTTGCAACAAACAAACTAGTTGGGCCAAGATGTGCTTTCAATAAGCTTTTAACAACACCTCCACATATTATGTGTGTAAAAAGAGATATGACAATGATAATATTGGGGATGCAACCACAAAAACGACTACGATCAGCGGATCGAGCACCGTGTGTGGATCAAAGGGGGATGATCTTGTGTTTCATCCTCACATTACCATTACAAATGCACTCCGTTAGCGACTTTATGGAGACACGCATGACATTGAGCGGAATTGAAAACATGGGAGACATTAATACGGTGGGCGATGATGTGGTACTGGTGGCCAATGACGATAAGCATCTTGTGGGAGATGAGGGAACCTAGGAGGCAAATTGAAAATGGCCATATTGTTAAGGTTTAGGTTGGTAGAGGAGGACTCACCAAGGTTTACATTAATTGGATTATTAGAATGATTGACGGCATCCTCGTGTTTGTGTTGGAGAGGGTCGTCATTTTCAACGCCAGGCAGATGTGGGTCACCAGAAGAGTCATCGATGGGTAACCGGTCGTAGGAGGCGTTGAGGAAGGACGCGGCGATGACCACCACGGGACCGGCGGCGATGAGCCTACCGACAACCGAGCCACCGACAACATGACCCTGGGTACCTGCCAGGTAGACGGTGAGGCCCGTGGCGCCGGGAGGAGCGGGGTGGGGGAGGAAGGCGCCGGAGAGGGAGAGAATGTCGAAGCTTCCGTGGAGGGTGACAGAGGAACCGGGCGCAGCCGGTTGCCGAAGAGTGACGTTGCTGACGGAGCCGGAGCCAGCGAGGACGCAGAGGCCCCGGTGACGGGCTTGTGCGAAGGAGGAGATGCAGTGGGACACGTCACACGTGCTGGCGATTTCCAGCACGTGCGCGCGCAGGGCTGTTGCGCTGTCCTTGCTGATGATGATGGGCGGCTTGGGCTTGTTTTTGGAGCCGAGCGGGCGGCCTCGTGGGCGCCGACCGCCTGTGGGTCCGGCCTCTTGCTGCTGCTGCGTCTGCATCGTCTTCTTCCGTGATCTCTGCTGCTGATCCTGCTCCTGCAGCACATGGCCGCCGCTGCTTTCGTGGCCGCTGCTCATCTCGTGATCTTGTACATTGATCTCCTCGGGATTTTCCTGCTCTTGCCCCGCTGCGGTGCCAGCTTGGGCAGCCATAGTGGACAGCACAGACAGACACACACACACACACAGAGAGAGAGAGAGAGAGAGAGAGAGAGAGAGAGAGAGGTCTCCCTGATTCTGCGCCTCAAACGCAATCCATAGTTGCCCTTAATTCGACCGACTTGGTGCATGTGCCCCTAATTAGTAGAGTGAAGTGAGAGCTAGCGATTGTACTGCAGTCGCAGCTGCAGCTCCTACAAGAATGTCGAGGTGATAGCACGCCAGGCAATAAGGTGCGTTTGCAGACGGACGACGGACAAATATGGGGAGAAGGGGAAAAGAGAATGAAAGGAAAAGGGCTTGTTTGAAAATAGGCAATGGGCCTGCAACAGTGAATTGCTGCAGATGTCGTAAGGAGGGGGTACATGCCCATGGGCAGTCGATACTACGTCCTGTCCTTTGCATTGTGTTGTGGGTGAGTTGTAACTTGTGTGTGTCCGCGCGTGCGCTTATGCCCTACTGCGTAGTATCTATATCTATATTTATAAGAATGGTTTGAACTTTGCGTGACTCTGTCTCACTGTTTTTGTAAGCAATACGCCGCTGCCCATTGCCCAAGGTCTCCCCCCCACGTGGCTGCCCATCACCATACTCTATTACTCACCAACTTGCGTGAACCTTTGACATAGGCCCATGGGCGCGCAATTGGGAGAGGTGAAATCTATAGAGAAGAAGAGAAGAAGAAGCACAAGAGAAGTTTTAATTACGTCTTAGAGTCGAGTCGCACTCTATGCTAGCAAGATTAAGGGCTGCATACGAGGAGAAAGGTCACACTACAAGTATAGAGGTAGCGTTGCAACGAAAAGGTACTGGTCGTCCTGTGCTTCCATTGGACCAAGTTGGAGAAAAGCACGCTCTGTTCTTCTTCTCTTGAATGATAGCATACAGCGCGACCCGACTCTTAGGAATAGATCTCAATGATGTGTCCAAAGAGACTTGAATGGAAGACTTCATACCCAATAAGGAATTGGTAGCCAATCTACCACATGGACTTTTTGGGTTGTTTTTTTTTGTTGTTGTTGTTGTTGTGTGTGTGTGTGTGTGTGTGTGGTGGGTGGGTTTGGGGGGGGGGGGGGAGGTTGTCTCCATATAATGTGTGTTCTTAAGGTACTTAAACAAACCTCTCTATTAAAAATGAGGACCTTCTTTTTTCATGAGTTTTTCTTCAAAGTGGATTGAAAATAACTCCTCTTGTTAATGTAGCTCTATTAAATTCAATTTCTTAATGTATCTCTATTAAATTCAATTTCCAAATATTCTTATTGAGCTCACGTGGTATACCAACATGGATGATTATTCCAAAATCCTCTTCTTATTCACACACACATATGAAAAGAGAAGTTTAAGCATTGCATGAGCAATCCCCAAAGACCTCAAAGAGAGAGAGAGAGAGAGAGAGAGAGAGAGAGAGAGAGAGAGAGAAGGGGGGTAGCTGATATTTCTAGGCGTAGCTCAGTTGGGCCGTCAAGTTTCAAAGGAACAAGTGCTCATGTTCAAGAAACGTTTGTTTAAGCATCATCTCGTCGAGTGCTTGCAGAGCTTCTTGGAGAGATTACCTCTTGTCATTCTTTACATATGCTCAAAGCCATCACAGTATAGATGTGATACTATCCAACTTTTGGCTATTAATTTGCTTAGAACACAAGATAAACCAGGTGAAGAATGACATTTCCAATTCTAAAACCACGAAAATCACATGGCCGTTTCACTTTCAGCCTGGAGGACTCTTAGCAAGTTAAAAATTGCATAAGCAAACCAGTTTATGCATATCTCTGTTCTCGTCTCAAACATGTTTTAGCATGCGAAAAAAACCACTAAACCATGCTACATTCAATATCACAATCTATGCAATGGCCTACAATATAAGAAGGCCATCTTGGCTTGCATGCAAAATACTATCTTTTGTTGTGGGGGGGTGGCCCCCGCGGCCGGGGGGGGGGGAGGGGGAGAGGAGAGAGAGAGATCGAGATCTTAGTTTCTCAACCACATTGATATGTTATCAAAGAAGGGAAGCAATTATTTTCTTACTGAAGGAGGTGGTGAGAGAGGGAAATATGCAATATATTATACTATGGGGTTCATATCAATAGCATTTGAAGGCAATCGATGAGCAAGTGATGTGGCTCCAAACAAAATATGTTACCATGTTTACGGTAGTGATATTTGTGACCACACTCAAGATTGTTGGGGCACCTTTTTTCCTAACTAAGAGAATTTTCTCCCCCCTACTTTGTACATACGTCCACTAGGGCTATCCAATTTTGTATTCACACACTTCGTAATACACCGTTCATTTGTGTACCTTGAGCTTCTTCTCCATCTCTAAGATCTGTGTGCATTCCTACAACCCTATCTCTAACAATTGGTATGAGAGCATGTTGCACCTCCTTGCATAGTCGACAATGTCACGAGCACCCCCCTACTAGCCTTGCTCAAAATTTTGATTCAGGCTCGTTTTACCCTTCATTTCCACTACTACAAGTAGTGCGGAGGCAATTTCATCGTTTGTGCAAAATATTGTCCATTGCATATTTTTGTATAACAAGTCTTTGACAGTCCACTAAGGTTTGTGCCATATAGCATGAATAATTTTTGTTCAATTTTTATCCGATTTGGGCATTTTCTACATCAAGTTTAATCTTTGAGTATGGCTATAACTTAAGAGCAATGATGTTTTCAAGATATTGTCTATCGATGACAAACTAGATGGAGATTGTAATGGAATTGACCTATTAACTTGAGAGTAGCGAAAATTAGAGAGAGTGCTTTTGAGAAATTACTTTGTGAGCATAATTGAAGATAGCAACATAAACATAGCATTTTGTTAACTTGGCATGAACAATACTTTTGCAAGAGAGTGAATTTAGAGAACATGTGGCAACAGTTGAGGACTGGGTTTATGTGGAGCCGGTCCCCCCTCCAATAGGCATTTGTATTATGATTTCTTCCATCAAGAGAGACTTGCTACAATACAATCTTTGTGTTCCTTGTGACATAGGTGATGCAATGAAGATGGAAAGCTTCATGCATCACAAGCATAACATAAACTTTGTGGAAATCTTTAACTATCCCAAGCCTCAGTCCCAAGACCTCAAACATCTTCGAAGGTGGAGAGAGCTAGTAGGAAATGCGGGTAGGGAAGAGGAAGAAGAAACATTTCATAGGAGAAAGAATTAGTTCCTCACTTATCGTCACTCTTCTTGCTAGCATACATAATAGCATATTAATGAAGATGGAGAAGATGGCAAGCTTAAGCATTGAAGCATGGCTCTTGGTTGGATTTCATTCCATAGCCAAGAGTGTTGGTGTAGACTCCCAACCTTTCTACTTGCTTGGAGAAGGAGAGGGAGCTCTTGCACTTTGCACTTCACACAATCAGAGTGTGTGTGAGTGTGTGTGGGAGAGTATACCCCCTACTTGCTTTGGTCGACCCCCCCTTGTAGCTTATGCTTGAAGCTCATTGAACCCCTCCAGGCCTAGCCAATCACAAGCAAGAGTCATACCAAGCAACAAGGGTAGCCTTGGGACAAGTGTCCCCCTTTCCCCTTTGAGAGAGAGGGCTTGATAAATGCTAAAACAATTAACTAAATCCACTCAATTACCATTGTACCCCTTGGAAGGCCAACCAATAGGCTTTAGGCACACCATGAGGGTAACCTAGCTAGGAGCTTGACATGTGTCCTACTTGCCCCTTGGACAAGGGGTGCCCTTTGGGAGAGAGAGTGGTCAAGAAACCGCCCCCCCTTCTTGCATGACTCGCCCCCTCCTTGTAGGGATTCATTTTGACTTTTGTGCCACCTCAAGCCCCTCAACCTTGGGCCTAGTTCTCACCACAAGCTTGGCCCTTAAGCCCCTCAAGCTTGGGCTGGGTTCTCACCTCCAGTGCAGCCCTAGCATCTCAAGCATGATCACAAGCACCTCAAGCATCTCAATCATCAAGCACCTCAAGCATCTCAGTCATCAGGCATGTCAAACACCTTAAGCTTGGGCCGGGTTCCCACCTCAAGCACAACACTAGCTTACCTAAGGTCAAAAGACTTTTAACACTAACTATTGGAGGTCTTCAATGAAGCTAACCCTAATGTCTTTATGCTCCATTGGTTAGCCTTACTCTTTGATAGACCATCTCTCATTTGGTCCCCATTACCATTGGCCGCGTGTTGAGATTATAGATCTATAAGCACATGTCTATATCCTAACCCTTGTTCCCGTTTATTCTCTCACATTAAATGATCAGTTTGATATGAGAAAATAATTTGGGTTGGTTAGATATTAGATTTTATGACCTTACCTCTCTCTTGAAATCATAGTCGTCCTCGACTATGAGGTAGAAGAGATAAATCCTTAGTCATTAGTCAATCTTACTTAGCGGGTAGAGGATCCCTTTTTACTCTACGATATCTTTCCAAGATGGATGACCAATCCATTTGGTGCTTGGGAGACATAGATGCCGCAAACATGTCTGATCTTTAGTCCATTTCATTCTCCCAAAGTAGAGTGACAAATTCTACTTGGTGTTTGAGAGACGGCGTCATCACAAACATGATTCTAAGCATGCATACTATTTAAATTTGTGCACAATTAAAAAGAGAACTAGTCTTACAAGACAAAAACATGGGTCATTTAAAAGAAATTTGTACATTTTCTTACTCTAATGTAGCATTGTAAGCATTGACAAGGTTCATACTATCCTTAAGTTGTATTCCTTGCATCCATCTAGCATCTTCAAAAGGATAAATTTTTGAACTTAATAAGATATTGCCGGATAATCGTACCATGTCATAGTACCTTGTAGCACCTCTTCTTGGTCTTCAACTTCGCGAGGGTCTTCAATGATTGATTCACTTGGTGGCTCTCCTTTGTAGGGCTTGAGAAGGCTCATATGAAAAGCATTGTGTATGAGCCAATGTTTGGGAAACTTGAGTTGGTAAGCCGTCTCATTAGTAGGTTTCAAGATTTGAAAAGCACCATAGTATCTTTTTGCTAGCTTAGCATTATACTTTTGGTGGCCCATAGGATTTTTGTCCGTCGTTTGCCTTAATCAAGCCTTAGCACCAGGCAAAATTTGGACTCACAAAGGGGGCCCTTTAAGGAGTTTGACTTTACCTCTCTCTACCAAAATGGGTGCATGGATAAATTTTTGCAAACAAACTCCAAAGTTGGCGGAGGTTTGACAGTTAACATGTCCTCTTCAAGCTCTATCTGCTGATATATAGCACGCCATGAGATTCCTCATATTTTAGAAGATTCTTTTTTTTTATTCACCTATGATGTGACAACTCTATCGGTGAATCAAAAAAAGAATCTTCTAAAATATGAGGAATCTCATGGCGTGCTATATATCAGCAGATAGAGCTTGAAGAGGACATTCTAACTGTCAAACCTCCATCAACTTTGGAGTTCGTTTGCAAAAATTTATCCATGCATCCGTTTTGGTAGAGAGAGGTAAAGTCAAACTCCTTAAAGGGCCCCTATGTGAGTCCAAATTTTGCCTAATGGAAACTTAAGTAGGACCCAACCATTTTCTTTGAACGTTAAGGACGTTTTGTGCTTGTTAGCAACAACTTTTTGCCTTTTTTGAGAGATGGATATAGTCTCCTTAATCTTTTGAAAAGATTCTTGTAGGTCATGGCTATACTCATCGGCAACGAAGATCTTCCCATGTACTTTGAGTAGCAAGGGACTTTTAGGTCTTCCCTCAATGATCTCAAAAGGTGCTTTTCCTATAAAAGTATGTACAATATTATTGTAGGCATACTCTACAAGAGGTAAGTACTTTTCCCATTGTGAGCGTTGATCTACTTTTGTAACATAAGTCTTGAGTAGATCTAGTATCGTAAATTTGGCTATCTCACTTTGGTCATCTGTTTATGGGTGATAGGCCAAAGAGAAATTCAATCTTGTTCCTATATTTTCAAAGAGACCTTTCCAGAAGTTACTGGTCATTCTAGGATCTCTATTTGACACGATGGATGTTGGTAATCCATGGTGTTTGAAAATCCGAGATATGAAGAGAGTTGCCACTTGGTGTGCCTTAATAGTCTTTTTGACAGGAATAAAGTGTGTTTGCTTGCTAAACCTGTCGACTATTGTCCATATTCCCATATTCCCATGGATAGACTTGGGCAATTCAAAGATGAAATCCATGGATATACTCTCCCATGGTGAATTTGGGATAGGCAATGGCTGGAGTAATCCAAGTTGCTTCCCTTTATCATACTTGGTCTTTTGGCATTCTACGCATTTTGAAACATACTCTTGTATTGTGGAATACACAGATTACTAGACAATGAACCCCTAAACCACCTGCCTTCTCAGGTCGCTCCCCTTCTATTTATCAGTGTTGGGTACAAAGCCAAGAACCAGTACAAGGGCAAGAACTACAAGGGCCAGATCTGTTAGCCGTTGGGTATGCCACACCTCCCCCCTAAAAACAGAGGATGGGCCTAATCAGAAATGGGATTGGGAAGTGAGCATGGTTTTATCCTTGTTACATGAGCTGTACTGATGGACCGATTGGACAAGCGCTGCAGACGATATGTGTTGGTGCGGATGCATTGGAGGACTTTGTATGGACCAACCCATCGATGAAGGAGAGATTCACTTAGGCCTGTGCAACGCAGCGGGAAATAAAGCATGACGATATTTTTCTCTGCATATTCCACTTGATGACGGGGTTCATCATAATTGCGCTTCTGCCTTTGCTGAGCTACATGAAGATTTTTGAGGAGAGCTTGGCGGAGGAGAGGTTGTCGTTGTTGGAGATAAAGTACCCAGTCAGCTGCCTCAGCCTTTGTTGGTTGTATTTGAAGGGTCTGTAGGTCAGGCAGAAGACGAGGATCACGACCATAGAGAGCCCGAAAGGGACTAACTTTCGCAGATGCCTGGACTGATGTGTTATATGCATGCACCGCAAATGGAAGCACTTGATCCCAATTCTGGTGTAAAGGGTCTACAAATTCTGGACTGATGTGTTATATGCATGCACCGCAAATGGAAGCACTTGATCCCAATTCTGGTGTAAAGGGTCTACAAATTCTGGACTGATGTGTTATATGCATGCACCGCAAATGGAAGCACTTGATCCCAATTCTGGTGTAAAGGGTCTACAAATGCGGCTATCACTTGTTTAATTGTTCGGTTTAACCTTTCTGTCAACCCATTCGTCTGCGGGTGATACGGGGAAGTGAATAGTTGTTTGACTCCTAAACTTTTGGTCAAAACTTGAAGAACCTCACTTTTAAACTGTGCCCCTTGGTCGGACAGGAGCTGTAAGGGGCACCCATGGCTGAATACCTGCTTTTGTAATAGTGTAGCTGCCACAGTTGATGAGGTAGTGTCTGGTAGTGCAATTGCTTCACACCACCGAGTCAGATATTCCATGATGACGAGTATATAGCGATTACCTGTAGTAGACATGGGGAAGGGGCCCATTAGATCCCAACCTACTAGTTCGAAGGGCTCATTGACCAAAATTGGAGACAAAAAACCGACATTGTGAGATGGGGACTTGATGCTCCGGCACACCTCACATTGGAGAAGATGCTGAGATATGGACTGCTGCATGTTGGGCTAGTAGTAATGCAACCTAAGCTTGTGTAACACTTTATGGAAACCCAAGTGCCCAGAAAGAGGATGATTGTGATAAAAATCCAAGTATAAATGTTGGAGTACCTTGGGCACATAGATGCGTGGCTCCTGACTGTTCGCAACATAATGCAAGACATTGTTGATCACCATAAATCTGCGCTGGAGTTCTTGTGGCTGAGGGGACTGCAACTGCAAAATTATCTTCTTGATAACTCGGTCATTTTGATGTAATACAGCCATCTGAGCTATGTGATCGGGAAGGTTTGTGAGCTGAGGAAGAAACTGCGTGGCTTGGTGTTCGTATCGGGAGAGACCATAAGCAATTAGGTTATCTGATCCCTTGCAATAGACCAATGTAAACTGGTATTCCTGCAAAGCAAGTGCCCATCGCAGTAATCGCCCGGGAGGGTGGTGTTTGTGGATGAGGGAGATTAGCGGTTGATGATCGGTTTCTACCTGTACTTCGGTGCCGTGGAGATAAGGGTGAAATCTATGAAAATCCCACACGATTGCCAACAGTTCTTTTTCCGTGGTTGAATAATTTTCTTCTGACTTGGTGAGGGAGCGACTGATGAATGAGATAGGCTGCCAACGTTGAAGGTCATCCTGTTGAGTAGGATAGCCCCCAAACCTTGATTTGATGCATCGGTTTGTAACTTGAAAGGTTTGGAGAAAGTAGGATGAGCTAGAAGAGCAGCGTCTTGGATTACTTGCTTGAGTTGGTCGAAGCTTCGTTGACATGCTGAGGTCCAAGTGTATTTGTTACCCTTCTTGAGAAGCTTTCGAAGAGGATAAGTTATAGCAGCCAGATTCGGGACAAATTGCATGGAAAAATTTGCCATCCCAAGGAAGCTTTGAAGGGTTTTGACTGAAGAAGGAGGAGGATAATTCTGGATAGCTATGACTTTAGATGGGTCCATCTGAATACCCTCTGCAGAGATGATGAATCCCAGAAACTTGAGCTTCGTACTACCCCATCGACACTTCTTGAATTGCAATTGTAGGTTAGATTCCTGGAGCCTCTTGAGGACTTGTTCTAGAACTTGTAAGTGCTGCTGCCATGTCTGTGTGTGTATTAAAATGTCATCCAAATAGACTAGTACGACACCTTGAGCTATTAGATCGTGAAAAATTGTTTTGGCCATGCTTTGAAAAGTGCTGCCAACATCCGACAAACCAAATGGCATACGAGTGAATTGAAACAATCCCCTGTGGGTCCGAAAAGTTGTCTTATGTGCATCCTTCTGATGCAAAGGTATTTGCCAATAGCCCGATGCCAAGTCGAGAGAGGTGAAGTACCTGGACTTCCCTACCTGGTCTAATAGGTCATCAATTTTGGGAAGCAGATAAAGATCATGGACCTTATTGAGTGGTCTGAAATCGACACAAAAACGATAAGTGCCATCATCCTTGCGTACTAGGTGAGGCTCAGATACCCAGTCACTACTAGATGGAATGATGATCCCCTGCTTTAGCATATCTTGGACTGCTTGATCAATCCTTTCCTTTTCCAAGGGAAACCTACGCAGGAGGAGCAGCCCCTGTGTTTATTACATGCTGTGTGGGAAGGTTTGTCTGTGAGGTTTGAGAGGTTGGCTGAAACAATTTTGAGAATTTGTTTAAGACATTGCGGACATCATGCAAACGGATATGAGAGTTTTCCCAAGTGCATTGTGTGTGTATGACAGTGGGGTTTGGCTTTCACAAACCAATCGCAGCCTAGAGTCATGGGAAACAATTGCTTGCTTAAAACATAAAAGGAATGAGTGAACTGCTGATGAGCTAGAAAGAAAGTACAATGGACTTCAGTATGTGAGTGGTAGACTTTTTGGTTATCGCCAAACAAAACCTTGATGGATGGTGCTGTGGATGGGTGTAAACCTAGTTCTTGAACTAATTGTTCACTAATAGAGGAAATACTACTACCTGAATCCAGAAGTACTTCTTGGGATGTGTTACCTATTTGGGCTAATGTGGAACACACCATGCGATTGGAAGATGTGGCGGCTTGAATTTGCGGGCTATGCTCTTCCACCAGCGTCCCATCTAGATGTTTTCCGGATGCTCCGCCAAAGAAGAAGCATCAGCAAGTTGAACCTGAGCATTTTGATGATGTTGTTGAGCAGCACGGAGCCTCCGGCAGTGTTTGCGAACATGACCGTAATTGTTGCAATAGAAACATTTTGGTCGGCCCTGTGCATCCCTATCTGGCAATGATCTTCGAGAACCCACTTGGGAATTCTGAATGTCAATTTCCATGGGCATAGGATTGGACTCCCCTAGGTGGCGTTGTATAGTTGGCTGCGGGACCAAATTTATGGGGGCATCAGAATTTGCAGAGGCTTCAGGGTCAAAGCATGGTTTGGTGGTACAAAAAGTAGTGTCCTTGACACAACATATGCTTGGTGATTCTTGTGTGTAAAAACCATGGGCATTTTTTTGGAATTGGGGAGGGCAAATAAACTTCTTTTTTAAGTGGACGTTTTTTTAACTTTAGAAGCATGCAATCCTAAGAAGAGGTGGGGGTGACGGCGGGGCCGGGGGGTGGGGTTACGGTTGGGAGCTTTCACTCCAGCACCTCTCTCTCTCTCTCCCTCCCTCCCTCGCACGTCCCTCTCCCTGTGTCTCTCTCTCAGTTTTGAACCTTCTCGCCTTCCTTGCCGCCTCCATAGCCACTGAGCTGCTGTGTTCTCTCTCTCTCTCTCTCTCTCTCTCTCTCTCTCTCTCTCTCTCTCTCTCTCTGCAAATGGATAGTAGCGCAGAAGATTACTGTCTTGGTGATGCTCAGGACCTTTCTTTCGATGACATAGAAGGTCATGCTCAGGACCTCTCTTTCAACGAGGTAGAAGGTGATGTATAGCTCCTCTCTATCGACGAGATGGAAGGTGACGCACAGTTCCTCTCTTTTGACGAGGTACAAGGTGGCCCAAGCAATGTTCAGCAGATTCACATCAATTCCATTAGCACTAGTATTCTAGCCGGTAATCAGGCTTTTCTTCGTGATTATTGGGCTGCAAAGAAACGCGCACAGAGAAGCACGGAAAGACATCCTACGTCTGCTCTTGGATTACGGGAAGCCAGGTCAAGAAAGAACATTTGTGTAGCGGTGGCTCGATGTTGGCGCAAGCAAACAGTAGGGATTGCAAAGAATGAGCAGAAGGAAATATTTCGGCAACTCCTGGACCACCAAACATTTTCCTTACTGCAACCATCAAATTTCAACAAAGTCGAAGACGCTGTTGTATCGGGTGTGCGCAACACTTTGACTCAAATCAAGGTCCCTCATTCAGCAAGTGAACTTTTTGTAAAGAGAAGCTCTTTGGCAATGATTCTGAACAATAGTACAAACTCACAATCAGTAAACCAATCCAGAATGGCTTGTATCTTGGGGATCCATCGAAGGAATATAGATGCAGCAAGCTCACGGCTAGAGAATAAAGATGAAGATGAAGTGTTGCCATTGAGTGCTTGTGAGAGACAATTGCCATGAGGAACCGTTATTACCAATGAAACAAGAGATTTGGTATATGCCTTTTGGACATCAGAGAGCAGAGTTTCACCCAACAAGAAAGACATATGCAAGATGAGAATTGGAAGGAAAAGTGTCGTCAAACATCCTATACATCTACTCGACGAATCTCAAGTACCAACAACTTCTAGTAATTGTTCATCTTGTTTGGTGCTACTTAAGGCTTATTTGGTCCATACAGTACCAAATTTGGTAGTCTGCTGTACGGCAAAGGGTGTTTACAGTACCAAAGAATATCTATGAAGTACCAAATCCTAGCTATCGACTGCCAAAGCCTATCCATAGAGTTTAAAACCCTCTCTATAGAGTACCAAAACCTAATTATCCAGTACCAATGCCTATGTATAGAGAACCAAAAGTCTATTTACAGAGTACCAAACTCAACGGATACCACCAAAGCCTCTCTGTAGAGTACCAAATCCTATCACTATAGGACCATGATCTATTTACAGGGTACCCCACACTTCTGATAGTACGAAAGCCTATATGTAGAGCACCAAATTATGTCTATCGAGTACCAAAGGCTATCTATGGAGTACCAAAGCACATCTGTAGAGTACCAAATCCGGTGTATCTAGTACCAAAGCATATGTATGGAGTACCAAAGCAGATCTGTAGAGTACCAAATCCGGTATATCGAGTACAAAATCCTAGCTATCGAGTGCTAAAGCCTATCTAGAGTTTCAAACCCTCTCGATAGAGTACCAATACCTATTTATCCAGTACCAATGCCTATGTATAGAGAACCAAAAACTATTTACAGAGTACCAAACTCATCGGATACCACCGAAGACTATCTGTAGAGTACCAAATATTCTCTGTAGAGTACCAAATCCTATCTGTAGAGTACCAAAGCCTATCACTATAGGACCAAAGTCTATTTACAGGGTACCCCACACTTCTGATAGTACCAAAGCCTATATGTAGAGTACCAAATATTGTCTATTGAGCACCAAAGGCTATCTATAAAGTACCAAACCACATATGTAGGGTACCAAATCCAGTATATCGAGTACCAAAGCCTATCTATGGAGTACCAACTCAGATCTGTAGAGTACCAAATCCGGTATATCGAGTACAAAATCCTAGCGATCGAGTGCCAAAGCCTATCCATAGAGTTTCAAATCCTCTCGATAGAGTACCAAAACCTATTTATCCAGTACCAATGCCTATGTATAGAGAACCAAAGTCTATTTACAGAGTACCAAACTCATCGGATACCACCAAAGACTATCTGTAGAGTACCAAATCCGCTCTGAAGAGTACCAGATCCTATCTGTAGAGTACCAAAGCCTACCACTATAGGACCAAAGTCTATTTATAGGGTACCCCACACTTCTGATAGTACCAAAGCCTATATGTAGAGTACCAAACTCATCGGATACCACCAAAGACTATCTGTAGAGTACCAAATCCTCTCTGAAGAGTACCAGATCCTATCTGTAGAGTACCAAAGCCTACCACTATAGGACCAAAGTATATTTACAGGGTACCCCACACTTCTGATAGTACCAAAGCCTATATGTAGAGTACCAAATAATATCTATAGAGTACCAAAGCCTACCGACAGTACCAAATCTACGGTACCATATTTGGAACTTTTTGGTACTGTTGAACTTGGGTGCACGTCTGTCCACTATTACAGTACCAAATTTGGTACTTTTGGGTACTGTTGAACTTGGGTGCACATCTGTCCACTATTATAGTACCATATTTGGAACTGTCGAAAGCCAGTTTTGGCAATACTGCAGTAGTGAAATTTTACCAGTACCATGATGTTGGTTTTTTTCTGAATCATTTTGTTTTTGTGCCATAGGTTGAGCTGTACCAAAGATTCAAGAAGGCTCACCCAACAGTGGTAGTGTCTCTTAGATGCTTCGAGGCATTGAAGCCATACTTTGTACGGAAGTTGAAGGACAGAAATACTTGCTGTTGTGTGGTTCATGTGCAGATGCCCTATTTCAAAGAGGCCCTTAATCAAATGCGGCAGAACAAGTTCGGGCACCACGGGAAAGGTCACCTTTGCACTTGCTCCGTTTGTTGCAGAGGTGATGAGAGAGGAACGTGTTTGCAAACCAAGCAGTGTGTCAGCACATCACCGTTATGTGGGAATCCATCATGTGCCCAAAGCCTCCAAATTGTGAATACCATGCAAAGAAATGCTTGATGGGGGACTGCTCACAATGTCGAGTACGGAGGTTGACATTTTGTCCCGATGAGATAGCAGAGGATAGCAAGGAGGTGTCTACGAAGGTTTTCATGGAGGTTGGAACAGGACAGGTTCACGAAGGTGGGAGTGAGAAGAAGAGAAAGGACTTGATTGTGCAACGGATGAAAAGTGGGACTTTTAGCCTATTTTCAGCCCATCTGATAGGCTTCATCAGGCACAACTTTGTCTTTTGCTGGCAAGCCCAACAATTGAAGGACTGTTTGCAGAATTTTTCTAGCAACGTTGTAGTATCTGTTATTGACTTTGCGGAGAATTATTCCTTTAATGTTCAGAATGAAATTCAGTCAATGCATTGGTGGTCTACCCAAGTCACAATACTTGTGCACATCACTTATTTAAGAAATGCAGCAGGTGGTACACAGAAGACGCTACACTTCTACATATCGGATGACAAGTAGCATGACACATTGTTTCTTGCTGCATGACAAGTGGCTGAAAGAACGAGGACATTCTCTGCAACAACATTGGGTTTGGTCAAATGGTGCTGTTTCACAATTCAAGGCCCGTAGACCTTACTATTTTGTGGCCAGGTACTATCAAATGACAGGCTTGCACATGATGCATAACTTCTCTGCATTCGGCCATGGAAAAGGTGAACATGATGGGGCAGGGGCAGTCATCAAGAGAACTTTGACGCATGAGGAATTGAAACCAGATGGCTAGCGTATGAAGTGTGCAGCTGATGTTGTCAACTTTTTGAAAGCAACTTTTCAGCCAAGAGAACAGTCTCAGAGGTGTAATACGCAAAGAGTCTTTTGGCTTATTGGCGTGAATGAAGTGCAACGCAATCTGCAATGGGACTGTGAGCGCATCGTTGGCTCCCGCTCATTTCATTGTGTTGATGGCTATTCACAGGACAACCGCACCACCATACGCTTTCGATCACTTTCATGCTTTTGTGATCCGTGTATGCGTGGGTTGTGGAGAAGATGCAGGAACAGAATGCACATTGAAGAATGGAAATATGTTTGCATCAAACCATTGCCAGATTTCGGGGATACAATTAGGGATGACGAATCAGATGACGAGGAGAAGGGTGGAGATTCAACATCGATTCCGATTAGCCAAGTGTCCAACCTGCCACTATATGAAGGATGCCCTGAAATGTTAAGTGGCATGTTGTCCATAGGGGATAATTTTGCAGTAAAAGCAGCTGAGGCAAACGAAGACTTCTACATTATCAAATGCACAGAAGTGTTGTACCAAACGGTGAAAGCACAAAAGGATAAGTGGCATAACAAAATTGTTAGAGGAGGGAAGGTTGTTGAAGGCTTTTTTTATGGCCAAGTTGAAGGAAAAGCTGATACATACCGGCTATTGGATCACACATCTTCGGTAATGATCTACTCACATCTTGTTAGGGCCATACGTTTCCCGATGGAGCCTATTGCAGGATCCCTGGGTCAAATTTTACAATACAAGTTGTCTACTGAAGTATATGAGAGGATATACAATAGCATGCCATATCATGATGATGAGAGCGACAAAGGTGCGTCCATGTTACTTGCGGGCAATGAGAAGCCCTGATTGAACAACTGAATCCGGTAGTCAATAGTACCAAATCTGGTAGTCAACAGTACCAAGTGTATTCCGCACTATGTGCTTTTTAGTGACTGAGTCAACTTGATTTTTTGGCCCTGAGCTTTATCTGTTCTCTCTATCTAGTTCTGTGTTGGTATGTTACCTTTCATTACATTACAGTTTCAGTTGTCCTCACTATATCTGCATTTGGTACATTTTGGTACTGTTGAACTTGGGTGCTTCTCTGTCCACTATTACAATACCAAATTTGGTACTTTTTGGTACTGTTGAACTTGGGTGCATGTCTGTCCACTATTACATTACCAAATTGGAACTGCTTGAACTTGTTGTATCACTTATGGTTTACTTTATTTCTCTATCTGGTTCTGTGTTGGTATGTTTACCTTTCATTACATTACGTTACAGTGAACCTCACTATTTTCTGGTACTGTTGAACTTGGGTGCACGTCGGTCCACTATTACAGTACCAAATTTGGTACTTTTTGGTACTGTGTTGAACTTGGGTGCACTTCTGTCCACTATTACAGTACCAAATTTGGTACAATTTGGTGCTCCTTGAACTTGCCGTATCACTTATGGTGTTGGTATGTTACCTTTCATTTACATTACTGTTCAGTTGTCCTCACTATCTCTCTACTTTCTGGTACTGTTGAACTTGGGTTCACGTCGGTCACTATTACAGTACCAAATTTGTTACTTTTTTGGTACTGTGTTGAACTTGGTGCACTTCTGTCCACTATTACAGTTACATTTGGTACAATTTGGTGCTCCTTGAACTTGCCGTATCACTTTTGGTTTATTATTTCTTGTATTTTTCAGTTTACTCAGACAAAAAAATCAAAGTGCGGAATACAATAGATTCTCACTAGCTACAGTTTGCATGCACGGGATAATTGATCACGGGCGCGATTGCGCTTCTTTCTCTGCAAACAAAAAAGTTCCTGCAGGGTCATGGAATCAGGGAAATCACCTCTCCGCTTCGAAACAGCATCGGCAGCAGTAGAGTCAACGCCCCCCGTCGGTGCTGTCCACAAATTATCATTCGCAAGTACTTCTTCCTGCTCATCCTCGGCCTCCCTCCGATCTTTGTTGCCTTCCGACCCCTCTTTGACCTCCCTTCACTCCCCTTTGTGGTTTCCACCCCCTCCCCAACACCCCCTTTTGTGGTTCTTCCTCTCCTTCTTGCCGTTGCTTCATCGAGCTTTGTGTTGGAAGCATCTGACTTTCCTCCGCATCCAGCTCCACAACAACAGGGACTTTCCTTCCTCCTTGTCCTTAGTCTTTTTACCATCTTGGCCTCCTCCTCAATTTTACTTTCGCTGTCACCTGTCTTTTTATCATCTCTGGCCTCCTCCTCACTTTTACTTTCGTTGTCCACCTGTTGCCTCACATCTTTGCCCCGTCACATTGTCTTTCCCTACAGAATTACCTTGCTTCAGACCGTGGAGAAAATCTGATATCTCCCTTGTCACCTCATCCCGTCCCATATTCGACTTGCAGCCGACTTTGTGGCGTGCTGGTCAGCAACTGCAGCATCCTGCTTCTTGCAAACACAAAGAAAGACAGCAATAACTAACTTGTATGAAAACCTCACTGAGTTGCAAGTGCGCATATGTATTCAAAAAGACACATATTACTCTTGACAACTTGAAGCCCACTTGGCCCAGGACTTTGCCAAATCAGAGATTACCATATTACAACCCAGTTGACACACTTCCCTGCTTTTTAATAGAGCACTGAAGCACAAGGGATGATACTGGTGTCGCACTCTAGCATGAAGGTTCCGACCTAATGTGTGCCACTCCAGGGCTCACCGCATGCAACACACATACCAAACACCGGGATCACATTTACCGAATCATTAACCTGGGGCCTAGGATATAGTAGGAACCTCTTCCCAAGCTTGATATCAGACAACATCTCCTTCACAAATAGGGTATGCTCTCGACCTTCCTTCCATTTTTTCTCCAGAGTGTTGAAGGAGTACGAGCGGAAGTGCGATGCGAGAGAGAGTGCGAGAAGAAGAGCACGACGATATGGTGAATTCGCTCTACTGTAATGTGTAGAGCATAGTGAGTTCTTATTAGGTTTTAACAAAAGAATATGTGTACATACCTGGCGGCCCGCCCACTTACCTGGGCGACCACATTGGGCTTTATACCCCAAAAACCTCCCACTTAAAGTCCAATGTGGTACTTTAAGTGTGAGAGAAGCTACTATACAAGCTAATATACAAGAGATGTAGAGAAGTGATGTACTAACCTACACCTAACTGCTTGCGAAAATGCGCAAAGCTCTCTGAGGGAAGTCCTTTTGTAAGTAGATCAGCAGGATTTTCTGTGGTGTGAACTTTGACAAGCTGAAGTTGCTTATCCTCGGGCATTTCCCTGATGAAATGATACTTCACATCCACATGCTTTGTCTTTGAGTGATAAACTGGATTGCAGAAATTGTATAGCACTTTGACTATCACAATATAACACAGGCATCTCTTCTTTGATTCCCAAATCTTGTTACTAGTCGATTAAGCCAAATTGATTCTTTGCATGCCTCTGATGCTGCAACATATTCAGCCTCTGTAGTAGACTGAGTAACACAATCTTGTAATCTAGAACGCCATGATATTTCTCCACCAGCCAATGTAAAGACATACCTTGACGTAGACCTTCGGTTGTCTAAGTCACTGCATAATTGAGTCTGTAAAACCCTTTACACTTAGCTCCTGACTCCCATAGCATATACGCATATCTTTGTAGCTTTCAGGTATCTCAATATTCCTTTCACTGCCTCCCAATGTTTCTTGCCTGGGTTTGACATGTATCAACTTACTACTCCCACTGCAAATGCAATGTCTGGGCGAGTAGCAATCATTGCATACATTAAATACACACTGCGACGCATATGGAATCTTATCCATTTCAGCCTGTTCTTCCTCAGACACAGGACAATCTTGTTTGCTAAGTTTCACATATGGTGGCAATGGAACACTCAGTGCCTTTCCCTTCTCCATATTGAAACGTTGCAAAACCTTGTCAATATACTCTGTTTGAGATAACCAAATCAACTTCTTTGATCTGTCTCTCTCAATGCGCATACAAGTATATGACTTGCCTCACCCATGTCTTTCATGTCAAACGATTTGCCATCTTTGACTTCAAAGCTGAAATTTCTTCCAAGTGCTTGCAGCATCAACATGTCATCACATACAAAATAAGGATCAGCCAACTACCATCCTTTGCCTTCTTTGTATATAGACAGTGATCGAACTCACTACGTTTGTAGCCTTGAGAAAGCATAAACTTGTGGAATTTATGGTACCATGCCCTCGGTGATTGTTTTAAGCCATAAAGACTCTTTAACAACTGGCATACCAATCTTCCTTGCCTTTCTACCCTTCTGGCTGCTGCATGTAAATTTCCACATCTAAATCACCATGCAAGAACGCTGTCTTGACATCCATTTGGTGCAACACCAAATCTAATATGGCAACCAATGCAAGAAAGTATCTCAATGTAGTCATTTTGACCACCGGAGAGAAGACTTCATCAAAGTCAATGCCTTGTTCTTGCTTAAAGCCCTTGGCAACAAGCCTTGCTTTGTACTTTGGCTGACTATCATGAGCGGTGATCTTATACCTGTAAACCCATTTACAGGGTAGAGCCTTTTTGCCCCGTGGTAATTTAACTAGCTTCCATGTCTGGTTTTTATGCATAGCTGTCATCTCTGACTGCATGGCCAATTGCCAATTCCCGGAGTCCTTCATTTGCACTACTTCCTTGTAACATGAAGGCTCATTGCAATCAGTCAACATGACATAGTTCATAGATGGAAAAAACCTATCAGGAGGTCGCGTGACACGTCGAGATCTACGCACAATAGGTGGCTCAGGCTCAGCCACAACCTGTGGTTCCAATCTATCCTGTCCTTGCTCCTCTTGAGCCCTGACATTTTGTCTTGCACGTGCAGGTCCATCTTCTTGGAAGACAACTCTTCTAATCTCCTCAACTTTCTCTGGTTTAGAATGATATTTGGCTTCATTAAAGTGAACATCATTGCTGCGGACAACCTTTCTGGATTCGGGATCCCAAAGTCTGTACCCCATCTCACCAGAATTACCATAGCGTAGAAAGATGCACTTTCTACTCTTTGGGTCAAGTTTGTTCCTAAATTCCTTTGGAACGTGAGTATATGCCTCACAGCCAAAGACTCTGAGATGCTTGTATGAGGGCATTTTGCCTGACCATACCATCTCTGGCACTGAATCCTTCTGCAAAACCTTGCTAGGAGATCTATTTATAAGATGAACAGCTATTGATACAGCTTCAGCCCAAAACCCATTTGGTAGTTGTGCATTAGACAACATACTTCTGACCTTCTCTTGTATGGTCCTATTCATCCTCTCAGCAACACCATTTTGAGGAGGATTGTAAGGAGCAGTAAGTTCACGTTTTATACCTTTTGACTCACAAAAGTCCTGAAAGGCCTTTGAAACATACTCTCCACCATTGTCAGTGCGTAAGCATTTAAGCTTCTTGCCACTCTGATTCTTCACAAGTGTCACAAACGTTTTGAAAGCACTAAACGCTTCATCCTTGTGCTTGAGAAAGTAAACCCATACTTTCCTCGAGTAATCATCTATAAATGTCATAAAGTAAGAAGCTCCCCCTAGAGATAGGTTAGGCATAGGTCCACACAAATCACTATGAACAAGTGCCAACTGTGTATCTCTTCTACTGCTTCTATGCTTATGTGGCTACTGTGTTTGCTTACCATACAGACAATGTTCACAGAATTAAAAATCATTAAATGAAAAGCCAGGCAAATAACTAGAACGAGACAAGATTTCCATTCCCTTCTTGGACATATGTCCTAACCAGATATGCCACAAAGAAACGTTCAGCTGCTCGGTTACATTGATTACATTTTTAGAGACATTTGATACATAAATCATGTAAAGTCCTCCAGACTTTACTCCATGTGCTACTGTCATAGAACCCTTGGATATCTTCCACATGTTCTGTCCAAAAGTGGTGACGTAGCCAGCATCATCAAGTAAACCTGTGCGGATCAAGCTCTTTGTAATTGCGGGAACATGTCTCACATTCTTCAGCGTGAAAGAAGAGCCATTCTGAAACTTCAATTGAACATCTCCAACACCTAAGATCTCACATGTCTGCCCATTGCCTAGCCGAACATGATCTTTAGTGGTCACATAAGATGTAAAACACTCCTTGTTTGGAGACACATGAAGTGATGCCCCTGAGTCTATAATCCAGTCACTCAGTGCATTTCCATCAGATGCTGTAAGAAGAGTTGAGTCCATTGTATTCTTCAAGAAGTAGATGTCTCCTGACACTAGACTGTCATCCTCTGCAACAGTGTTTGTCACATTTATTTCTTGAATCTTCACTGAGAACTTGTTCTTCTCACCATGGTCTTCAGCTTTCTCTTTGCCTTTTTCTGCTTTCCATTCTCTGCAGTCTCTTTTCATGTGACCCTTCTTGCCACAATGGTAGCATTCTATGTCACTCTTGCCTTTAGCACTGCGGGACTTGCTACGAGACTGATTCCTCTTTCCACCTTTGTACTTTTCTTTGGTCCTTCCCCTAACAACTAAGGCTGTTCCTTTGCCTTTGTCCATTGTCTTTCTATTGGTTTCTTCAGTAAGCAGACTTCCTTCTACACCTGCTATGTTCAAACCATATGGAGGTGCAGAATTACTCAAAGTTGTGCGAAAAGTGTCCCAACTTTTAGGAAATGTGATCAACAGGAACATAGCTCTAACAGGTTCATCAAACTTGACACCTTGAGCTGATAATTGACTGCAGATGGTGTTGAATTCATTCAGATGATTGGACATAGGTGTCCCTTCTTTCATCTTCAAGTCAACAAGCTTCTTAAGCCAGTATACCTGTGAAGCTGCACTCTGCTTCTCATAAAGATCACTCAGCTTTATCCATGCTTGATAAGCCGACATCTCGTCTGCTACATTGAAGTAAACGCTTTCTTCCAAAGTTAGCATAATGGTAGAAAGTGCCAACTCATCCATTTCGCTCCATTCATCTTCGTCCATATCTTCTGGTTTTATCCCCTTGAGCTTTATAGGTTTTATCTGCTTCTTTTGTACCAACACGTGCCAAATCTGCTTCTTCCACAATGGGAAATTGGTTCCATCCAGCTTCTTGATATTGTAAAGAGCAGTGTCTTGTGATCCAGCCATAGCTACGCTTCACAGTGGTTTACTTTCCTGGGAAAAATTCGACAGAGTTTCCCCTGTAAACTGACCTCTGAACTAATATCAACCTGTCAAATGAACCAAGAAAGCTTCAGATTCTGCATAAATTTTTGCAAAGTCTCCTTTGTAAAATGTCTCTGGTGTACTCAAAAACAGACCAAAAACAGCTCAAAAAACCACTGTCTCTCTGACACTGTAAGCTGTGGGTAAACCTGTCCTGCACATGTACTGTCTCTGACTGTCCTGTCACTGTCCTGTAAGCATAGACTGCGACAATGCCTCAACGGCAGTAAAGCAAAGATGCAATCCCAACTGTCTAACTCACAGTCAATACATCCTAGCTCCCTATCTAAGGGTGCTCGAGGGATCGCTCCAAGACCTGTATCACCGAAAGGATCTCAACATTTGAGAATCCCCCAGCTCAATAAAACCTCACTCGACCCTCAACAAAGGCTGCAGTAAATCTGACAGTACATAGACTTCCCACAAAGTCATACATCCACAAATTTCCCACTATATGTTGTAACCGCTGCGGCGGTTGTTTGCTGCGTGACTCACAGCCAGCAAACCCTCAACAAACATACATCATCTCTGACAATACATCCCATGTGGAAGTACCTGCAATGTCAGGATGAAATCTGGAATATCAAGCAGCAAACACAAGCTACCTGATGAACTAGTGGATGTCGCCTACAGTCTGTGTGTAGATGCGCCCGTGTCGTATGTGACACGCCTCCAAGAACTGTGAGCCGTCCTTTGATGTGTAGACAGCCACAAATCAACACTCTGGGAGTGTCGATATCCCTAGCACCTGCAGTCGTAGGCCGAAAACCCCAAATTTGCAAAGTCGGATCTGCACCCGCTGAGACCACGTAGTCGAAAATGGCCTGCGCAGAACTTTGTCGAAGCCGAACGGTGACCGAGATGACCTCAGAATGAAATTTTGAGCACACCAAGGCCTACGGGTCATCCCACAAGATTTGGGGCCGTGTCTTTGCCTGTCGAATTTCACTCCAATATGAGATGGTGACTCTAGCCTCCTGCAGTGCTGCCCCGAGCCTCGATCTGAGCTCTGATACCAGTTGAAGGAGTACGAGCGGAAGTGCGACGCGAGAGAGAGTGCGAGAAGAAGAGCACGACGATATGGTGAACTCGCTCTACTGTAATGTGTAGAGCATAGTGAGTTCTTACTAGGTTTTAACAAAAGAATATGTGTACATACCTGGCGGCCCGCCCACTTACCTGGGCGACCACATTGGGCTTTATACCCCAACAAGTGTCATACTCAGCCTGTTGACAACCAGCGGTCCCAATTAGTTTCAAAAACTACCAAGAAGTCATACCGAGACTAGTACTTCTAAGTACTGTACTACGAAACAGAACCCAAACTACCAAAACCATCGAAAACTACCGAAAACCACCAAACTCGAGAATCATATAGTACCAAAAACGTATAAATACCCTCAATGCAGAACTAAACTACCCAAACCTTATCAAAACTACCAAAAGCCACTTTTTGCAGCACTTTCAAATAGTACCTAAAAGTACCAAAACTACCAAAATCAAACTACCAAACAAGCTTTTTGCATCACTTTCAAATAGTACCTAAAAGTACCCAAAACTACCAAACAAGCTTTTTGCAGCACTTTCAAATAGTACCTAAAACTACCAAAATCAAACTACCAAACCCACTTTTTGCAGCACTTTCAAATAGTACCTAAAAGTACCAAAACTACCAAATCAAACTACAGAAGCCACTTTTTGCAGCTCTTTCTAATAGTACCTAAAAGTACCAAAACTCCCAAAATCAAACTTTCAAATAGTACCAAAACAACCAAAACTACCAAGACTACCAAAGAAACACTTTTTGCAGCACTTTCAAAAACTACCAAAATTACCAAAATCAAACTACCAATTACACTTTTGCAACACTTTCAAATAGTACCTAAAGGTACCAAAACTAGCAAAACTACCAAAACTATCATAATAAAACTACCATAACACCTTTTGCAGCACTTTCAAAAAGTACCTTAAAGTACCAAAACTTCTTCATAGTACCAGAAATACCAAACCATAAGATAGAAGGAAACCATAAACTACCTAGAATAAAAACAGTTCTACCATGAGTACTTAATACTACCAATCCCACCAAACCAAGCATAAACAGTTCTATCAAAGGTACCTAACACTACCAATCCCACCAAACCAATCATAAACAGTTCTACCAAAGGTACCTAACACTACCAATCCACCAAACCAAGCATAAACAGTTCTATCAAAGGGACCTAACACTACCAATCCCACCAAACCAAGCATAAACAGTTCTACCAAAGGTACCTAACACTACCAATCCCACCAAACCAAGCATAAACAGTTCTACCAAAAACTCCCAAAACTACCAGCACCTGTTGCTCTAGAATCTCCTTGTCGAGCAATGACGTATCTTCACTGATTTCGTATCGACGTAGCATCCTTCAACTGGCAGCCAAATCAGCTTCTATCACATTGATTTCTGCGTCATCGCCAGTGTTGGCCTCTCTCAGTGTTTCCAGTTGGGTCTCATATTCCTTGATGTCGTCCATAATCTGCTTGACAAGTTTATTGGAACCCTCTGCCCTCAAGAGTGTTTCCTTCTTCTGCTTCAGAGACATTGTCAGCTCTTTCAGCCTGTCGGCTACCCCGACACATGTCTGAGGGACTCTTCCAACCATAGCTTCAAGGTCCGCAATATAATCAGGTGTCTTCTCCTCATGACGATGTCGGGGGACTTTCTGTGTAGGGGGCATACTACCGACTGGCGTAAGTCAGGTCTTCTTGGTATTTGATGGGTGGCCTCCTTGGGACGCACCGTTTGCCTTTCGCCAATTCTCAACCTTCTTTTCCAAGCCTCCTGGTCGGGAGGAACACATGTTGAGTACACTCTCACCAAACCTGGCCCATGCAACCCTGTGGCCCGCAGGGTCCTTTGTGGCTGCATGACACTTCTCATATGCAAAACAACGGGCAAATTTTGTAGTGATCTCCCCACATGATGGTGGGGCTTGGTACACCTTATGGAACAGGAACCTGCATTCATCCTGAAGCCGTGGCTGCACGTGATTTAAGTAAATCTTTGTCTTCTTCTGGCTGGAATTCCTGAATACAGTGAGCCACTGGTCATTGGGGATGTCATCTTCCGTAAGATCCTTTGGCAACACCCCCTCCATGCTCAATCCATACTCATCATGAAGCTCTTGTGCTGTATAGCAAAACTTTGTCAAGATAGGGTACTCCTCCATCTTGTTTTTTCCTGCGATGTGGAAACAACACGCAAGTAAAGACATGCCCTCATTATATGCCTCATTTCAGTTGTGCAAAACAAAACACATGGAATGAAATGAATGTATCTCATTCAGGTGACAATTGCAAAATTCAGTTGTGTACAAAGCCAAATTTGGTAGTGGTTAGTATCAAATTTGGTACTCGTTAGTACCAAATTTGGTACTAACCAAATTGGTTATGCTGACATCCCTACTGAGCTTCAACTTTGTGCTATGCTCATGCACAACATATACTGATTTTTGCACTTGCATGCATGCAAGTTAGCAATCTAAAGAGCAACTTATACATGTAACTTTGTAACTTTCCTAAACCCTAAATTCCTAAGAAGATCCCAAACATGCACATGTACTTGCTGCATGCAAAAAAAGAAAATGCAGACCTCATCAGATAAAAGACATGCAGAAGCTTGCATGCATGGAAAATAAAATGGTAAATCACCAGAAAACGCACAGCTCTCATAGCACCTACCTTTAGATGTTGTAGATGACCGTGGAGTCTCATCATCTGCAAAAAGAGGCCCAGGCTTAAATTAAGTCTCCATGGACACAGCAGGTTTCTCCCTCTCCACAAAGGAGGCCCCCTTGCTAGCCCTCGTATTTGGGGTGTCGATGTTCCAAGGGGATTTTGCATCCATTGTCCTCTTCTTCTTTTTCCCATTGTCTGGTGACGCTTTGGCTGTTGATTTCCTCGCTGGCGTCCTCATCTTCCTGATTGTGAGTAGCCGGGGAGCTTGTTACCTGCAACTGTAGTGGTTTGCAAAAGGCGATGTAGTAAGAGAGCAAGGCGGAAGCTGGAAAATGTGTTGAGCAACTGCGCCACTCACAAACGTAGTCTGTGATGGGACTTTTGGCACGGTTTCAAAACACCATTCGCATTACTTATTGCCCCACCCACGTTTTCTCTCACGGAAAGTTTAAATCATACAAATTTCCCTCCTACCATTCTTTAGCATAGATGAAAAAAAAGGTTCCCTCCAAAGTGTGGACATATGTAGAAGTACCAACCAGGTAGAAGCAAAATAGGTCCTTTTTTTGTACCACCAAACCATGCTTTCACCCTTCAATACGATGTGCAATTTGGATTGCAGCATGAAAAGATGTTGGACCTTGATCTCGAACCCTTCCGGAGATATCATGACGGAGGCGAGGCCATAGGAAAAACAATTTCATGTCTTCCGACATTGTGGGATCTGCCCGCAATAGTAGTTGGTTCATTTTGACTGCAAACTGTGCAACTGGCTCCAACTGTTGTTTCTTCAAGGCATTGAGTTGTTGTAGTGATGTTTGAGTAATATTCTGTTGTGCAAAATTTTGAATTAACAATGCTTTCAGAACTTGCCAATTACCCTTAATGTCTTCATGCTGCTGGATGAACAAGGTTGCTACGACATCCTCCAGCAATGTGCGAACCTCCATGGCCTTGCGCTCTTCAGACCAATTATGGTAGCTTGAGACATTTTTGAAACGGTCCAGCCACATCAAGACGTCTTCAGTTGGTAATCCTGAAAATGACTTCGGGCGAATCTTGGGGTTTGGCCGTTGATTGTGTGAGGCACTAGATGAGAGGAAACTGAGCAAAGATTGATTAGTGTGGTTAACCTGCAAAAGCATGTTGGACATTTCTTGAAACAGTTGTTCCATCTAGACAGGTTGTGTTGCGAATTTAGGCTGCATATATGCATTCTCGTACACAGGAGAGTGAGGGGCTTGGCGTGGAGAATTTGGGCGGCTCATGACTCAGGCAAGCGTGAGAGTAGCTATGATGCAAGATGGGCGTGGGCAGATCAGAGGTCGCTCCCCTTCTATTTATCAGTGTTGGGTACAAAGCCAAGAACCAGTACAAGGGCAAGAACTACAAGGGCCAGATCTGTTAGCCTTTGGGTATGCCACAGTATGTCCACTTTTATGGTAGGCCAATAGAAATGCGTCCCTAATCCTTGAAGAGTAGGTTAAATACCTCTATTCCCCGCATAGGGAGGACCATGGGATTCATACATAAATTTCTCACGAAGGGAATGGGTAACATAGCCTATTGCCATGGAGAAGATAACCATCCTGCAAGGTGAATGGTTCCTCTTTCTTCCCCAAATCAAGGGCTGACATTATGTCACTAAATTCAGGGTCAGTAGCATACACATCTATCATAGAAGATAGATTATTGTGAGTAGCTATAAACACCGCATTAACTTTTGGTCGTCGTGAAAGTGCATTGGCAACTTGATTGTGCTTACCAGCAATGTGAGCAATATGGAAATTAAATTGCGAAATAAAATTTTCCCACCTCATTTGTTTGTCGGAAAGCTTGGTTTGCGTCATGAAACATTTGAGACTTTGGTGGTCGGTTCATAGAATAAATGGAGTGAACAGTAAGTAGTGCTTCCATGTGTCTGGGGCATGTAGAATAGCTAAAATCTCTTTCTCATAAATTCCCAAGACTCGTTCATCGGTATTGAGCCTTCGGCTCTCATATGCTATGGCATGCCCTTCTTGAAGCAAAATTTCTCCAAGGCAATCACCACAAGCATCACATTGGACCTCAAATGTCTTTGAGAGATCGGGAAGCATGAGGACTGGTTGAGAGGTAAGCTTCTCCTTGAGCTTGTCAAAAGCATATTTCTCCTTAACAGTTCATACATACTTAACGTTCTTCTTAGTTAAGTCATGTAGTGGTCCTACTATTTGAGAGATTTTTGCTATGAAGCGTCTATAATATGCGCGCATACCAATAAAGCTTCTTAGCTCATGTAGATTCTTTGGATTAGGCCATGCTTCTATTACCTCTAGCTTCAATGGATCCATACGGATACCATCTTGAGAGATAATATGACCTAGGTATTGAATCTCTTGAAGGAAAAATTCACTTTTCTTTTGGTTGAGAAAAAGCTTGTTCTCCCTAAATGCTTGAAAAATCACGTGGAGATGTTTCTTATGTTCCTCCAGAGACTTGGAGTAGATGATGATATCATCAAAGATGTGAATTTGCGATAAGATCTAAAAAAATTCTCCATTAGACGATTGAACGTAGTTGGTGCATTAGTCAAGCCAAAAGGCATGAGTTGATATTCATAAAGACCAAACGTTGTGCTAAACGCGATCTTTAGGATATCTTCATCCACTATCCTTATTTGATGATAGCCACTTTTAAGGTCAATCCTACTGAAGTAGGTAGAGCCTTGTAGCTTATCAAACAAATCTTCAATACCCGAGGCATGGGAAATATGTTTTTGATAGTGATATGGTTTAGTGCTCGATAGTCCACACACATAGGGTATGTACCATCTTTCTTTTTCACTAAAAGGATTGGAGAACAAAAGGGAGAGGAGCTAGGCCTCACCATCCGTTTGTCTACCAATTCCTGTACTTGCCTCATGATCTCCTCTTGTTGAGCTTGAGAGACTCGATAAGGAGGCTTGTTAGGCGGTGAGCTTCCTGGAAGGATCTCAATTCGATGGTCATCATCCCCTTGTTTTGTAGATAAGTCCATAGGGATAGCATCGATGAAGACATCTTGGAATCCTTTTAGAAAATTAGACAAGTCTAACTCTTCTTGATTCCTATCATTTACATTTGATGAAACATTAGGATCTTTTAGAGACTCTTTGACAAAAATCATGTACGCAAAAACTGAGCTCTTCATTGATTTATCAAAAGCAGAAGGATTTACAAGTGGGATAGTGCGACCATGCTCACTAGCATATATATATATATATATATATATATATACATGTTCTTTCCCCTGTAGGTAAAATTGATTCTCCTTTCAGGGAACTTCATATTGACAGCCATGAGATCAAACCATGGCGCCCCTAGAATAGCATCCTCATGTTGGAGAGGAGAGATGAAAAAGTCTTCTTTGTCAACATAGCTTTGGACATGAAGCCTCAACTTCCCAACCAAGGGAGTAACGGAGGCTTGTTGTCCCTTGAAAGCTGTGTCAGCCATTACAATATCTCCCATATTGAAAGCTTGAATGTCCAACTTTGTGGCCAACTCTATTGATATGAAGTTGTGAGTAGAGCCAAGGTCAAACAAGATGAAGGCATCATGCTCTCTTACCTTTCCCAAAGCATAGGAAAGTGATGATCCTTTGCAATGCGCATCCTCTTTTGGAGCTTTGATGGTGGAAGCCCTAGGAGTCTCATTGCGAGCATTCTTCTTGGGGCAAGAACGATAGCCATGTCCTTGCTCCCCACACTTGAAACACTTATGGTCCTTGCGAAGAGCTTCTAGCTCCTCAAGAGAGAGTTTGTTTTTGCCTTTGTAAACTCCCTTCTCCTTGGACCGATTGTTGTTGTTGTTGTTGTTGGAAGTGCCTTGGGAAGAATTTTGAGCATTGGTTTTCCCCTTTGCATCATTTTTGTCTTTGTTTTCCATTGGCTTGACATTCCTTGATGGAAATTGATGCGTGAAGCAACCATGGTGTGATGGATTACTTTGGTGATAGAACCAGCCATTGAGAGTTGATGTATTTGTCCATCTCTTCAGGTAATCCCGCACAGAATTGTTGCTTTTTCTTGGCAAAGTCTATCTTTTGAAAGACAATATCCTTGAGATGTAAATCCCAAAACTTGTCTACATACTTGTGGATAGACTCATGAGAAAGAAGCTTCAAGCTGCACCATTCACTAAGCAATTTGTCCTTTGCATCGCTTGCAAGGAATTGCTTCATGATGGAAACTCGTAGATTTTTCCATGTCTTTGGGGCTTTGTCATTGCCATGAAGGCTAGCCCACCATTGACGAACTGATTTTTGGAAGTGTATAGCTAAATGGCGTGGCTTGGAGGACTCCGTGAAGCCCTCGTCTCCAAAGGCCGCATCAAATTGCTGGATGAAGGCCAACACTTTTTCGATAGCACCAAAGGTGCCATCATAGGTGAGAAAAGAGATACTCTTTCCTCCCTCCTTGAACTTCTTTAGTTTTTGTGACCTTCTCCATGCAAGGTATGATTTACGATGTCCTCCCCTCTTGTATTCTCTCGAAGGTGGAGAGAGCTAGCAGGGAATGAGGGTAGGGAAGAGAAAGAAGAAACATTTCATAGGAGAAAGAATTAGTTCCTCACTTATCATCACTCTTCTTGCTAGCATACATAATAGCATAGTAATGGATTCAGAAGATGGCAAGCTTAAGCATTGAAGCATGGTTCTTGGTTGGATTTGCATTCCACAGCCAAGAGTGTTGGTGTAGGCTCTCAACCTCTATACTTTCTTGGAGAAGGAGAGGGAGCTCTTGCACTTTGCACTTCACACAATCAGAGTGTGTGTGAGTGTGTGTAGGAGAGTATACCCCCTAAGTAGGCCCCCTACTTGCTTTGGTTGACCCCCCCTTGTAGCTCATGCTTGAAGCTCATTGGACACCTCTAGGCCTAGCCAATCACAACCAAGAGTCATACCAAGCAACAAGGGTGCTTGATAAATGCTAAACCAATCAAATAAATCCACTCAATTATCATTGGACCCCTTGGAACGTCAACCAATAGGCTTTAGACACACCATGAGGGTAGCCTAGCTAGGGGCTTGACATGTGTCCTACTTGCCCCTTGGGCAAGGGGTTCCCTTTGGGAGAGAGAGTGGTCAAGAAACCACCCCCCCTTATTGCATGGCTCGCCCCCTCCTTGTAGAGATTCATTTTGACTTTTGTCCGAAGACTCTTTTTGTATGTACCAAGTAGGTGAAAATAAATCTAGCCCTTTTTTGCACCACCAAGTTTTGCTTTCAACCAAGTCCAAGTGTGTATGAGGCACGCTTGAATTTCCAAAGGGAGATTCTTAACCTTGGTGTTCCACATATCTTTCTTTGGCCCACTTAGAGGTGAGGCAACATAGTGCTCTAAGCTAGGATCTACGGAATGTTAAGATTTTGACCCAGCTTGTAGTTAAGAGAACATGCATAGCACCATCATCAACAAGTATACATACATGTGCATCATAAATGGTGCCATGCATATACACAAGCTCATGTGGTTCAAAGGTAGGTTACCATGTAGCAATCATAAAGCAACACTCATAGAGAAACTCTATGCTAGAAGCCTCCACTTGAGAGTATTTTGAACTAGGAATGTAAGGGAAAGCTACACCATAATAAAGGCCTTACCCTTTCCCTTTTCTTTATCCTCACCACCGTGGGGTTTCCCATGAGGGAAATCCTCTCTCTCACGCTCACCAAGATACTTAAGTCAATGATTTTCCTTGTTGTCTCTCTCAAACTCCTTCCTTGAAAGCAATCCTTTAGGCTCCTTGGGCTTCTTGGAGGATTCTTTCCTAGGAGTTAAGTTTCTTATTGAATGTAGGTGATTGAGAAAATGGCTCTATTGGTGTCTTATTTTTCTCTCTCCTTTTCTACATAAATTTGGGCATGATGAATAGCTTCAAATAAGATCATAGGGTGATGGGTTTTTACCAAGTACCAAGCCCATGGATAAAACCCTACACCTACTAAAAATAATCAATTCCTTCCAATTTTAGAATATTTTCTGCATAGTTGGCGATGGATTGAGTAAGTGTGACATTATCCATCACACACATATCCCACACATTCCAATTTCAATCCTTTTAATTCTTAGAAAGGTTTTCTTTGCAAAATGTAGCCTCAAAAAATGCCTAAGTGGTTGGTTTATGAAGTCCCTTGAGATAATTAATTATTGGGTGATATATGCTCATGATCAAATAAAATCTCTTAAAGAAGGTTAGTTGTCATGGTACACGTGTGAAATTGCTAGAGAAGAGAATTTACCACAATCTAGCAGTTGGTGTTGCTATCCTTCAAAAATTGTTGTCGCAAACACGTAGAAGAACCCTTATGGTTTTGATATTTATTTCCATAGAATTTACATGTTATATGTGCACCTCCATGAAGTGTGCTACTACACCTGCATGAGATACCAAAAATATGTGAGTCTATATCATTTCATCTAAGGTAGAGGCAAAATTTGTAACTGTATTTTGTTATCATTGAATTTCACACTGCTAAAGCGGCAAGTTGAGAACTTGCTATCTTTTTTCTTTGCGAGCCTCAATAGAGAGGTGAAGTTGGTTATGGAGCCCTAAATTTTCTTGCTACAGCCCATAGCTATATATGCCTCTCACCGATTCTAAGAACAAGAGAACCAATAGTAAGTATCAATGTAGCTAAGCAATGTATATATGGCTCATTAACTAAGTGAATTGGATGCTTTACATAAGACTTTCTACCCATCCATTTTTTGAGAATATCTTTTTCGTTTGTTGACACTCTCATCCCTATAGCAGAACCCAAAAACAATGTCAATCTCCTTTCTAACACAACTTTGATCATCCAACACATAATTGGCTGACCTTCAAACGTGAATTGACTGACCTTCAAATTTGAATTGGCTACTACAAAGTGTCTTAGATCCATTTTTGTATTACTAACATCCCTCATTCATTCCACTTTTGTTGCTTACCAGCATCATTCATGTCATCCTTTGTAGTAGCCAAAGCTCCTCATCACAAAAGGGTGTGTTAACTTGAGTCATATTAGGAAAAATTGACTTCTCTATACCATGGTGCAAACTTTCAAATGCAAGTTGAAATCAAGAAGAAGTTAAAAGTCAAACTGTGTAGCATCTTTATGTAATATGTATCTTTGTACTCTACACTTGACTCCTATGAGGTACCAACATTCTCGGCTACCTCCCGTTGTAAGCAACTTGTAGCATCATTGACAACCTCTTGTAAACCGCATCTCGTAAGCAATGTGGGATCTTCCATACAAAATGGAGTTCTTGCACTATGCAATATTGAGGAGCTAGGGAGAGAGCTTGCTATGCACTTGTGAAGCATGCACAATACAAGATTAGATTAGATGTTGTGTTCTCAAGAAATACCTCTTTGATACCTTGAGGAAATTGTTGCTTCTTTATGCAATTGAAGTATGGTGTGCTAGCTTCTCTAAGTCTACTTGTGATTTTCAAAAGAATTTTCTATGAACTTTCTCCAACTCAAGACACAAACACCATACACGCTCCTATTACTTGAGTGTGATCACTTCCCATCGATGTAATGGGTATGGAGAGAGAGTCACCGACAACATGAATAGGTTTTAACCTTAGGGGACTTATCACAAGTGGTCTACCCCTAGATAATATGCTAACATAGCCTTTGAAAAAAAACCCTCCCCTGCACTTACATGGCACAGTAAGTTTCCCATCGATCCTCCTGATTGAGGACATACACATCAGAGAAGTCAATTCAAACAAGAGTAGCCAAAACAAATGACCAGCAGGCTTTTCTAGAGATCCATGAGCCAACACAAGGATCTATGAGGGAGAACCCGACCAGTTCAAACACTTAGACATGTCGACTAAAATAGAATCTACAAGGAGGATGGGGCTACCACCAAGGGCTCCTAGCTACCACCCAAGGACCACTTGCCCACATCCTCATTGAAGCGCAAATTAAAGGGATCCAAGTAAAGTGTCATTTCCTAGAAAGTTTCAATCCCCTCTCTCTCTCTCTCTCTCTCTCTCTCTCTCTCACACACACACACACACACACACACACACACACACACACACACACACACACACACACACACACACACACACACACACACACACACACACACACACACACACACACACACACACACACTCATAGCTCATTTTTAACCTAGCAGAAAACATTCCACTATTTTAGCCATAACTTCTTCATACAAACTCAAATTTTGGGCTCAATCAAAGAGGAACATACCCTCTATATGCCCATGTAAAGATCCAAAAAAAAAGAGCAGAGGAAGGATTTTATGTAGCATCATTTTAGAACTAAACTTATTGTGATAACTTACAATTTTCTTGGCCATTTCTTTGTGATGTCTATTGCAGCTTGCAAGGGGCCTTTTTTATCAACAATATCCATAAACATGGTAGAGAACCACCCCAAATTTGAATAGATCTAGATCTTAACAAAATACATCATCAACCACAATGGAAGACATGATTATGGACTACTTGATCTCATTGCAAGAGATCGTTAACAAAAAAAGTGAAGAGTTGCATGCACTTATAATGGAGAATTGCACTTTGAAAGCTCTTAGTATTGAGAATGATCATCTCAAAAATTTGCTTGAAATGCAAAAAACGTGCTTGGCACAACTTGAGCATAAACTGCTAGTATGTAGGTGCTCTCTTGTGGACATGAATGCTTTAAAATTGTGCTTGTGTAAAGTTGAGAATTATTATGCATTTAAAGAGAAAAAGATGTATATATTAAGACATGATGTAAGTGAAATGATAAATGTATCCAAGTTTTAGGTTGATGTATGTAAAGGTAATCCGATCCTCAAATCATCTATCATGGAAGTTATGGCTCAAGCAAAGAATGTGGAGAATGTGGATACACAAAAATGGAAAGAATAAGAAAAATGGTCTAAGAACATTGTTATCCATGGGATTTTTGAAGAAGGCTTGGAAACACCTCCATCTCTTGCAATTTTACTGAAGATTTTTTCAAAACCCATTTTGGCATGCCTAGAATCATGGTTTATGGTGCAACACAAAGTGGACAAACAAGGATCTCCTTGGTCAATAGAACAACCTATTAAATGAACCATGGTTGATGAAACAAAACAAAAGATTGTCCTTGTTGGTAGTACTTATAGGGGATAAGATCATTTGTGTACCCCTATGCAACAAATGGTCATCCTAATGCATATGAAGAGAGAAGAAACAAGCTTAAGGAGATACCTCATGAAGGAAATATATTTGAGGAGAAAGCAAGGCCATCCAAAAATTAGGGACACATGACCTACAGAGCCAACTCATCATTGTGTGCTTTTGGAATTGTAATGGATATCCATGGAACCTGTGTATAATGATAGGGTTGAGCAAATGCTACGAAAGATAGAGCTTAGAAAGTATCCAACACTAGAATGCAAGTGGGAGGAAGTCATTTACTCTTGTGCGGAGAAATTATTTTCCATGAAAGACACATCTTGAAAATGCATCAATAGCCCTAACCCAAAGAAGAAATGGTTTGATAAAAAATGTAAAGAAGCACAAAGTTAGTTGATGAGTCTAGATGCAAACAAAGATAAGGAAGACTATGAAAAGCATCTACACGTATACAAAAGTAGTTGAGGTGTTTAGATGCCGACAAAGATAAGGAAGACTATAAAAAGCATCTACATGTATAAAAAGCACAAAATTATTTGATGATGCAAACAAAGATAAGGCAGACTATGAAAATCTTCTACATGTATACATCATTTCTCTAAAAAAGAAGAAAAAAGGTGGGAGTTTAATCAACAATACTTTCAAGCTCAATAGAAGGCATAAGGATGTGGTAAAATTTGGATAAATGTAAATAGAAAGGGTGTTAGAAGTTCTATGACTTGATTCTTATGGACATGTATTTGCATTGTAGCAATATACATGGGAAATCAAATGATTAAATGATTTTGTGCCATGGTTCTCTTTTATGTTTTCCTTTTTTCTTCACCATCAAGATATATGTGGAGGGCTTAAGTAATGGACCACTTTCCATGGTTCTCTTTTATGTTTTCCTTTTTTCTTCACCATCAAGATATATATGAAGGCTTAAGTAATGGACCACTTGCAAGGCGGGCTCCAAGGTATCAAGTCCAAAATTCTCAAATGGACAAGCAAGGAAACACATTCATAGATATAAGATTGTTTAACCTTGAACTTCAACACAGCATGCCTCATAATAGGAGTACAAATTACATCAAACCTTTGCATAATGGTGGAGGTGTGAATAATTAAAATAGCTATAGACTATAATGGTTGTTTGTCTCATGGAATGTTTTTTGGATGTGTCATGGAAATGAAGATAAGTGAATGGGCTAAAATGGTTGGTTCTCTTATGGAAACATTTTTTGGATGTGCCATGGAAATGAAGATAATGACACAATGCATATGGAGAAGCAAGTTTTTGAAAAACTCATAGCACCATTGATCACCTTGTCACTCTTTGAGTTTTCATGGAGGAAAGCCAATTGAAAGGTAAAAGATTGTATTGTTTTGTTGGACTTCAAGAAAGATTTTTGTATGTTTCTCAAGATTTGGAGAGGTATGGAGGAGCTCTAAGTGCCAAGTGAATATATGCTTGCAGTTTCTCATATTTATGAAGAAGGTGATGTGTTGGAGAGGGAACTTTAGAATTTTTCACAAGTACTAAATTGATCTCAAGCAAGGATTTCACTTTCACCGACTCTTGTTGGGATACTCATTGATGAGTTGGAACACATGGAAATTAAGTTTATGCAACAAGAAGGCATTGAATAGGTTATGATTGGGAATGTGGTGGTCTTTTGCATAGTGCGGTGATTGTGAATGGCTACAAGACAAATTTCATATTTGTGAAAACTTTCAACAAGAGGAGCAATGCATTGTGTGCAATAAAGAGCCCATGAAGTGGTATAGAGCTTCAAGTACCTTCACCATGAAATTCCAGCAAATCATTAATGGAACGGTAGCACTACACAAAGTTTGGAAGCTAAGAAGAGAGCCTAATGGGTAAAGCTTTGTAACGTGACATGGTTTTTGTGCTAGATAGTATATTTAAATTAGCACATCTAAAAAAATTTGGGTGCAAGTACAAATAACATTGGAGTTTTCACATTTGAATTCCTTGTTTTAGGAGCTTTGTATTGATAAATCATCTGTCATAGATCTTAGAGATCTAGCTTGTGTTATTGTACTAGTTAGCATTTGTCAAAATTGTGCTAATTATCATTTTTGGGGATAGCTTAAAGCATATCGTGTTAGCATGATTTCACCCTACTATGCATTTGAGAACATGTGCAATGCAAGAGAGATTGAAAATCCGGCCAATCATAAATGGATGCTTGCACTACACAAAGTTTGGAAGCTAAGAAGAGAGACACTATGCATTTTACAACATGTGCAATGCGAGAGATTATGTAATGGAAATGGCCTATGAACTTTGAGAGTAGCGGAATTAGGAAATTAGATAAAGCACTTTTGTGAGATTACTTTGTGAGCATAGCGGGTGAACTTAATTGACGGTATCAACATAAACATGGTACTTAGCTAACTTGGCATGAACAATACTTTTGCAAGAGAGAGAGTTTACAGAACATGACAACAATTGAGGACCATATTTTTGCGGAGCCAGTCCCCCCCTTCAATAGGCATTTTTATTATAGTTTCTTGTGACCTAGGTGATGCAATGAAGATGGAAAGATTCATGCATCATGAACGTAACATAAACTTTGTAGAAAGCATTAACTATCCCAAGCCTCTGTCCCAAGGCCTCAAACACTTTCGAAGGTGGAGAGAACTAGCAGGGAATGAGGGTAGGGAAGAGGAAGAAGAAATATTCCATAGGAGAAAGAAATAGTTCTTCACTTATTATCACCCTTCTTGCTAGCATACATAATAGCATAGTAATGAAGATGGAGAAGGTGGAAAGCTTAAGCATTGAAGCATGGCTCTTGGTTGGATTTGCATTCCATAGCCAAGAGTGTTGGTGTAGGCTCTCACTTCTCAACAAGCTTGGGGAAGGTGGTGGAGTTCCTCTACTTTCACCAAGAAAAAATGAACGATAAAAATTAGTGTGTAAGAAGTGTATAACCCCCAATCATACCCCTTGCTTGCTTTGAGTGAGCCCCCCTCCCCCCCTTTTTTTCTCAAGCTTGAAGTTTATTGGATCCCTCTCCCCCTAGCCAATCACATGCACCATGCATTTCAAGCACATAGGTAGCCTTTGGGCAAGTGTCCTCCTTACCCCTTTGAGAGAGAGAGCCTTAACATTCAAATAAAATGATTGGGTCTTACTTAAGTTTCCCAAGGCTCGATTGAGGCAAACGACGGGAAAAAATCCTACGGGCAGTCAAAATTATTATGCTAAATAGCAAAAAGATACTATGGTCCTTTTTAAATTTTGAAGCCAATCAATGAGATGGCTTATCAACTCAAGCTGCCCAACCATTGGCCTCATACAAAATGCTTTTCATGTGAGCCTACTTAAGCCCTACAAAGGAGAGCCACCAAGTGAACCAAATATTTATTGAAGACCCTCCCAAAATCGAAGACCAAGAAGAGGTGTACAACCCAAAGCTCTCCTTCGGCATGAAGACAAGGTAGTACGACATGGTAAGATCATCCGATGATATCTTATTAAGTTCAAAAATAATCCTTTTGAAGATGCTAGATGGATGCAAGGAATCCAGCTTAAGGATAGTATGAACCTTGTCAATGCTTACAATGCTACATTAGAGTAAGCAAATGTATAAGTTTCTTTTAAATGATCAATGTTTTTGTCTTATAAGACTAATTCTTTTTTTTTAAAATTGTGCACAAATTTAAGTAGTATGTATACTTAGAATCATGTTTCTGATGACGACGTCTCTCAAACACCAACTTGAATTTATCACTCTATTTGGGAGGATGAAATGGACTAAAGAGCAGACATGCTTGTGGCAGCTATGTCTCCCAAGCACCAAATGGATTAGTCATCCATCTTGGAATGATGTCATAGGGTAAAAAGGGATCATCTACCCGCTAAGAAAAATTGACTAATGACTAAGGCTTAATCTCTTCTACCTCATAGTCGAGGACGACTATGATTTCAAGAGAGAGGTAATGTCGTAAAATCTAATATCTAACCAACCCAAATGATTTTCTCATATTAAATTGATCATGTAATGTAGGATAATAAACGGGAACAAGGGTTAGAATATAGACGTGGTGCTTACGGATCTATCTCAACACAGGGCCCATGGTAAAGGGGTCCAAATAAGAGATGGTTTGTCAGAGCAAGGCTAGCTAATGAAGCTTAAAATACCTTAGGGTTAGCTTCATTACAGACCTCCACTGGTTAGTGTTAAAATTCCTTTGACCTTAGGCAAGCTAGGATTGAGCTTGAGGTGGGAACGCGACCTAAGCTCGAGGTGCTTGTCGTGCTTGATGACTAAGGTGCTTGAGGTGCTTCTCGTGCTGGATGACTAAGGTGCTTGAGGTGCTTGTCATGCTTGATGAGGAAGGTGCTTGAGAAGCTTCCCATGCATGGGTTGTAAGGTGCTTGAGTCAAAAAGAGACCCTATGAAGGAGGGGGGACCGTCGGCTCCGCATGAATCCGGTCCTCAACTATTGTCATGTTCTCTAAACTCTCTCTCTCTCTCTTGTAAAAGTATTGTTCATGCCAAGTTAACTAAGTACCATGTTTATGTTGCTGCCACAATTAAGTTCGCCCGCTATGTTCACAAAATAATCTCACAAGAGTGCTTTATCTAATTTCCTAATTCCGCTACTCTCAAAGTTCATAGGGAATTTCCATTACATTGGTATCAGAGAATTTGGTTTCTCTTTTATTGCTTAAAAAGAGAGGTCCTTAAGTAGCCTATTAATGGTTGATTTTGTTAATTATATTAGGGTAAGTGGAATTGGGATCTATTATCGATTTTGTTGAGCCCACTATGTCGGATATGGTTTACACCTCGGGAGCTTTGGTCTTAATAATGGAGTCTTTTTAGACTTGCCTACGGCTTTACCATTATTGAGCTATAACAAGTTCAAAAGGAGCCATCTCTCGGTAACTCTGCTATGTTAGACCCACTCCACTACTCTCTATAATTAACCAATTCGATCCGTGGTTGTAGATACTTAAGTGCCTATTTTCAAAGGTAAGAGGAGTAGCAACTAAGGTTTTGAATTGCCAAAGTATACACTAAGTAAACACATAAGTTTAATTAACATGGATCACAATAACCAAAATAGTAGAATGAACATTGATAACTTTGATTTTGCACATGAAGGTGCTAATGATGATTCCCCCATGTTTGTTAATTATCTTGTTACTAGGTTGCAACAAGCTATGGGAAACCCTGCTTTGCAAGCCCAAGTTACTCAACAACTTTGTGCTTATGGGATTTCCTTTCCTCTCTAAGAGTAGAGAGATCTTAGGAGGCCTCTTGATGAGACCCCCAAAAGAAGACTCTCTCCCATATGAGAGGAGGAATCCAAATAATGCAAAAGTAATGAATCCCTAAGTTCCTCCAAAGATGTGGCTCCACAAAGACGGCAGACTAAATGATCGTCAACTCCTCCCAAGAGGAAACAGTTAACCCATAGTCCTTCTCCTCGTCACTTTGAAAGGGAAGAGAGGAAACAAAGGAAGAAAACGGCAAGAAAGAGGTCACCCTCTTCTCCTTTTTCTTCACCTTCCTTCTCTTCCGACGAAAGTTATGGCTATTCCCCTAGAGAATACAAGAGGGGAGGACATTGCAAATATTACCCTGCATGACAAAGGTCCCAAAAGCTCAAGAAGTTCAAAGAGGGAGGAAAGAGTATCTCTTTTCTCACCTATGATGGCACCTTTGGTGCTACCGACAAAGTATTGGCCTTCATCCAACAATTTGATGCGGCCTTTGGAGATGAGGGCTTTACGGAGTCCTCCAAGCTACACTATGTAGCTATCCACTTCCAAAAATCGGCTCGTCAATGGTGGGCTAGCCTTCGTGGCAACGGCGAAGCCCCAAAGACATGGAAAAACTCTACAAGTTTCCATCATGAAGCAATTCCTTGCAAGCGATGCAAAGGACAAAGTGCTCCCCGAATGGTGCGGTCTATCCACAAATACGAAGACAAGTTTTGGTACTTACACCTCAAGGCTACTGTCTTCTAAAAGATAGACTTTGTCGAGCAAAAGCAACAGTTTTGTGTGGGATTACCTGAAGAAATGGCTGAGTATGTCAACTCCCAATGGCGTGGTTCTCTCACACTGAAGTAATCCACCACACCATGGTTTCTTTGCACATCAATTTCCAACAAGGGGCTAGACGGAATGTCAAGCCCGTGGAATAAAGACAAAAGTGATGCCAGGGAGAAACCCAATGCTCAAAATTCTTCCCAAGGCCATTCCAACAACAACAACAACAATCGCTCCAAGGAAAAGGGAGTTTATAAAGGGATAAACAAACTCTCACCTGAAGTGCTTGAAGCTTTTTGCAAGGACCACAAATGTTTTAAGTGTGGGGAGCAAGGAGATGGCTATCATTCTTGCCCCAAGAGAAATGCTTGCAATGAGACTCCTAGAGATTCCACCATTGAAGCTCCAAAAGAGGATGCTCGTTGCAAAGGTTCACCTCTCTCCTATGTTTGGGGAAAGGTAAGGGAGCATGATGCATTCATCTTGTTTGACTTTAGCTCTACTCACAGCTTTATATCTACCAAGTTGGGCATTCAAGCTTTTGAGATGGGAGATGCTTTAACGGCCGACACTGCTTTCAAGGGACATCAAACCTCCATTACTCCCTTAATTGGGAAGTTGAGGCTTCATGTCCAAATCTATGTCAACAAAGAAGACTTCTTAATCTCTCCTCTTCAACATGAGTATGCTATCCTAGGGGCACCATGGTTCAACCGCATGGCTGCCAACATGAAGTTCCCTGAAAGGAGAATCTACTTCACCTATAGGGGAAAGAGCATGTATATAGATTCTAGTGAGTCTGGTTGTACTATACCACTTGTAAATCCTCTTGCTCTTGATAAATCATTGAAGAGCTTAGTTTTTGCGTACATGATTTTTGTCAAAGAGTCCCTAAAAGGTCATAATGTTTCATCAAATGTAAATGGTAGGAATCAAGAAGAGTTAAACTTGTCTAACTTTCTAAAAGGATTCCAAGATGTGTTCATCAATGATATCCCTGTGGACTTACCTCCAAAATGAGGGGATGATGACCATCAATTTGAGCTCCTACTAGGAAGCGCACCGCCTAACAAGCCTCCTTATCGAGTTTTCCAATCTCAACAAGAGGAGATCATGAGGCAAGTACAAGAATTGGTAGACAAAGGGATGGTGAGGCCTAGCTCCTCTCCCGTTTTTTCTCCAGTCCTTTTAGTGCAAAAGAAAGATCGTACATACCGCATGTGTGTGGACTATCACGCACTAAACCATATCACTATCAAAAACCGATTTCCCATACCTTGAATAGAAGGTCTGTTGGATAAGCTTCAAGGCTCTACCTACTTCAACAGGATTGACCTTAAAAGTGGCTACCATCAAATAAGGATAGAGAATGAAGATATCCTAAAGACCACATTTCGTATAAAGTTCGGCCTTTATGAATATCTAGTCATACCTTTTGGCTTGACTAATGCACCAACCATGTTCAATTGATTAATGGAGAATTTTTTTAGACCCTACCGCAAATTCACTGGAGTGTTCTTTGATGATATTATCATCTACTCCAAGTCCTTGGAGGAACACAAGCAACATCTCCAAGTGATTTTTGAAGCATTGAGGGAGAACAAGTGTTTTCTCAATCAAAAGAAAAGCGAATTTTTCGTTCAAGAGATTCAATACTTAGGTCATATTATCTCTCAAGATGGTATCCATATAGATACATCAAAGTTGGAGGTAATCATAAACATGGCCTAATCCAAAGAATCTACATGATCTAAGAAGCTTTATTGGTATGTGTGCATACTATAGACGCTTCATAGCAAAATTCTCTCAAATAGCAGGACCATTACATGACTTAACAAAGAAGAACATTAAGTATTCATGGATTGCTAAGGAGAAAAATGCTTTTGACAAGCTCAAAGAGAAGCTTAATTATCAACCAGTCCTTATGCTTCTAAATCTCTCAAAGCCATTTGCGGTTCAATGTGATGCTTGTGGTGATTGCCTTGGAGTAGTCTTGCTTCAAGAAGGGCATGCCATAGAATATGAGAGTCGAAGGCTCAATACGGATGAACGGGCCTTGTGCATCTATGAGAAAGAGCTTTTAGCTCTTTTACATGGCCTTGACATATGGATCTTTTACATGGCCTTGACATATGGAAGCACTAACTATTGGGGACTCCATTTATTTTGTGAACTGACCACCAAAGTCTCAAGTACTTCATGACGCAAACCAAGCTTTTCAACAAAAAAATGAGGTGGGAAAATTCTCTTTCGCAATTTAATTTTCATATTGCTCACTTTGTGGGTAAGAACAATCAAGTGGCCGATGCACTTTCACAAAGACCAAAAGTTAATACAGTGTTTATAGCAACTCACAATGATCTATCTTCTATGAAAGATGAGTATGCTATTGACCTTGAGTTTAAAGACATCATGTCATCCCTTGCTTTGGGGAAGAAAGAGGAACCATTCACCTTGCAGGATGGTTATCTTCTCCATGGCAATAGGCTTTGTGTTAGCCACTCCCTTTGCAAGAAAGTCGTGTATGAATCCCATGCTCCTCCCTATGCAGGGCATAGAGGCATTCAACCTACTCTTCAAGGAGTAGAGATGTACTTTTATTGGCCTACCATGAAAGTGGACATACAAGAGTATGTTTCAAAATTTGTGGTATGTCAAAAGACCGAGTATGATAGAGGGAAGCAACCTAGATTATTCGAGCCATTGCCAATCCCTAATTCACCATGGGAGAGTATATCCATGGATTTTATCTTTGGATTACCCAAGTCTATCCATGGGAATATGCGAATATGGACAATGATCAACAGATTTAGCAAGCAAGCACACTTTATTCCTATCAAAAAGACTATTAAGGCACACCAAATGGCACCTCTCTTCATATCCCAGATTTTCAAACACCATGGATTGCCAACATCCATCGTCTCAGATAGAGATCCTAGAATGACTAGTAATTTCTAAAAATGTCTCTTTGAAAATCTAGGTTCAAGATTGAATTTATCTTCGGCCTATCACCCACAAACAGATGACCAAAATAAAATAGCCAATCTTACGATTCTTGATCTACTAATAAAGACATGTGTCACAGAAGTAGATCAACGCTAACAATGGGAAAAGTACTTACCTATTGTAGAGTATGCGTACATAATAATGTCCATAATTCTACGGGAAAAGCACCTTTTGAAATCATAGAAGGAAGACATAAAAGTCCCTTGCTACTTGAAGTACATGGGAAGATCTTGAATGCCGATGAGAATATCCGTGACCTACAAGAATATTTTCAAAAGATTAAGGAGGCTTTATCCACCTCTCAACAAAGGAAAAAAGCTATTGCTAATAAGCACAAAAGGACCTTAACATTCAAAGAAAATGATTGGGTCTTACTTATGTTTCCCAAGGCTCGGTTTAGGCAAACGACGGGCAAAAATCCTATGCCAAGATCAGAAATATTATGCTAAACTAGCAAAAAGATACTATGGTCCTTTTCAAATTTTGAAGCCAATCAATGAGGTGGCTTATCAACTCACGTTGCCCAACCATTGGCTCATACACGATGATTTTCATGTGAGCCTACTTAAGCCCTACCAAGGAGAACCACCAAGTGAACCAATTATTGAAGACCCTCCCGAAATCAAAGACCAAGAAGAGGTGCTACAACCCAAAGCTATCCTTTGGCATGAAGACAAGGTACTACGACATGGTAAGATTATCTGACGGTATCTTACAAGTTCAAAACTTATTCTTTTGAAGATGCTAGATGGATGCAAGGAATCCAACTTAAGGATAGTATGAACCTTGTCAATGAGTACAATGCTACATTAGAGTAAGAAAATGTACATGTTTCTTTTAAATAATCAATATTTTTTTCTTATAATACTAATTCTCTTTTTATTGTGCAAAAATTTAAGTAGTATGCATACTAAGAATCATGTTTGTGATGACAACGTCTCTCAAACACCAAGTAGAATTTGTCATGCTATTTGGGAGGATGAAATGTACTAAAGAGAAGACATGCTTGTGGCAGCTATGTCTACCAAGCACCAAATGGATTAGTCATCCATCTTGGAATGATGTTGTAGGGTAAAATCTACCCGCTAAGAGAAATTGACTAATGACTAAGACTTAATCTCTTCTACCTCATAGTCGAGGACGACTATGATTTCAAGAGAGAGGTAATGCCATAAAATATAATATCTAACCAACCCAAATTATTTTCTCATATTAAACGGATCATTTAATGTGGGATAATAAGTAGGAACAAGGGCTAGAATATAGACATGTGCTTACGGATCTATCTCAACACGGGGCCAATGGTAAAGGGGTCCAAATGAGAAATGGCCTATCAAAGAGCAAGGCTAGCTAATGGAACTTAAAAGACCTTAGGGTTAGCTTCATTAAAGACCTCTAATGGTTACTGTTAAAAGTCCTTTGACCTAGGAAAGCTAGGACTGAGCTTGAGGTGGGAACCCAACCTAAGATTGAGGTTCTTGTCATGCTTGATGACTAAGGTGCTTGTCGTGCTTGATGACTAAGGTTCTTGAGGTGCTTGTCATGCTTGATCACTAAGGTGCTTGAGGTGCTTGTCATGCTTGATCATTAAGGTGCTTGAGGTGCTTGTTATGCTTGATGAGGAAGGTTCTTGAGAAGCTTCCCATGCATGGGGGGTAAGGTTCTTGAATCAATAAGAGACCCTCAAAGAAGGGGTAAAGCCCCAAACTTAGGGGAATCTTTGACTTAACCTCCCACTCACCCAAAGGGTACCGCCTTTCTCAACGGGCACATGGACACATATCAGACTCTCCCTATGCTTAGCCACATGGTGTGCTTGAATCCTATTGGCTGGGCTAAAGAGGGGTCCAATGAGCTTCTAGTTCAATTCAACAAATATCTAGATATTTTCAAGCTCTCTCTCTCAAAGGGGTAAGGAGCACACTTGTTCAAAGGCTACCCAGTGGTGCATGTGATTGGCTAGGGGGAGAGGGATCCAATAAAATTCAAGATTGAGCAAAAAGGGGGGGAGGGGGGGCTCGCCCAAATCAAGCAAGGGGTATTCTTGGGCGGTATACACCTCTCACACACTCGTTTTTTTCATCATTCTCATTTGGTGAAAGTTGAGGAACTCCACCTCCTTCTCCAAGCTTGTTGAGAAGTTGAATGCATACACCAACACTCTTGGCTATGGAATGCAAATCCAACCAAGAGCCATGCTTCAATGCTTAAGCTTTCCATCTTCTCCACACCTTCATTACTATGCTATTATGTATGCTAGAAGGAAGAGTGATTATAAGTGAGAAACTATTTCTTCGTCCCATGGAATGTTTCTTCTTCCTCTTCCCTACCCTCATTCCCCACTAGCTCTCTCCACCTTCGAAGGTGTTTGAGGCCTTGGGATTGAGGCTTGGGATAGTTAATTCTTTCCACAAAGTTTATGTTATGCTCATGATGCATGAATATTTCCATATTTATTGCATCACCTAGGTCACAAGGAACACAAAGATTGTATTGTACCAAGTCTCTCTTGATGGGAGAAACTATAATAAAAATGCCTATTGGAGGGGGGACCGACTCCGCATGAATCCGGTCCTCAACTGTTGTCATGTTCTCTCAACTCTCTCTCTCTTGCAAAAGTATTGCCCATGCCAAGTTAACTAAGTACCATGTTTATGTTGCTAACCATTGGAGGTCTTTAATGCAGCTATCCCTAAGGTCTTTTAAGCTCCATTAGCTAGCCTTGCTCTTTGGCAAACCATCTTTCATTTGGACCTCTTTACCATTGGCCTCGTGGTGAGATAGATTTGTAGCACATGTCTATATTCTAACCCTTGTTCCCGTTTTTTATCCCACATTAAATGATCAATTTTATATGAGAAAATCATTTGAGTTGGTTAGATATTAGAGTTTATGACAGATTAAATGTTGGACTATCAAGAATTAATACCTCTTTGATAACTCGGTGTTATGAGTGTTGCTTATGGAGTTGAAGTATGGGCTGGTAACATCTCTAAGTCTATTTGGAAAGAGTTCAAGAATGTAAAAACATTTTCTCACAAACTTTCTCCATGTGAAGACACAAACACCATCATGCTCTTATGTCATGAGTCCATATCACTTCCCATTGAGGTTATGCGTATATAGAGATTTGTTAAGATGGAGCACATTGTTAAGATGCAAAAAAATCCTCTACATTGATTTCAAGAATTGCATGGGAAGCAAGTAAAAAAGTTCAAAATATGCACGAAAGAAAAATGCTAAGTTTGCAATAAATGCAAGACATAAAGGTGTTTTGGAATATGGGATGCATTACACTTCATTCATGATGCCTCCATAGACTCTAAAGTGAATGAGACTTCTCTACAACACCAATCTATCACATCTTGGGAGAACTATGGGGGGTGGGCATCATGCGTTATACATTACACCACATATGTTTCCTCATGACCACAAAACCATCTTTTTCTTCAAATAAGGGAACCACACCCATTTCTGCATGCTACCCTTGAGAGCAATCCACACTATTTCCTCCATACGACTCGGCTCTCTATTTCTCTAAGATGCAAGACAAGGCATTTGGGCATCGATGAGGAGACTCATTGGTTGTGCACTTTATGCCCCCATGAAATCTCCCTACAGACATTCCTCTTCTAAGCACAATGTAGACTCTCTATCGTGATGCTCACTTCCATAATTCTGGAGCATTGAGAGTCACTTATTAGATCTGCCTACCCACATGATTTGTTTCTTTTGGTCCCATAGGTCATATTGGATTGTCAAGGATAATAATGGTCTGTGTGTGTGTGTGTGTGTGTGTGTGTGTGTGTGTGTGTGTGTGTGTGTGTGTGTGTGTGTGTGTGTGTGTGTGTGTGTGCACGCGTGCGCACGCACGCATTTGAAAGCATGTGTGTGGATTATTCTCAATCAAAGGATGTAATTTTGGCCACCCAATAGGACAATTGATTTTAATCACCCACCATTGGATGCCTTTGTCAAACCCTCCGTGAATTGGACTTGGAAGAGACCAAAGATGAAGCTACAAAAGAAAAGGAAGATAATCAAGGACTACAACACAAAGTTGAAGAGCTTCAAGGCATGCAATTAAAGCTACAGACTAAACTAAAAAGAGAAAAAAAAAACTAGAGTGCTTCGTTAGCTATGTCAGATCAAATATATATCGAACAAAATATTGGAAACTGAGAGAGAGAGAGAGAGAGAGAGAGAGAGAGAGAGAGAGAGAGAGAGATTTCATGAAAGAGTGTTAGATTTTTTTACCTGAGAGTGTTTGGGATACCGATCGTCGTGGTTCAGTGGTGTACCTCCACAAAAATTGGTTATTGATCGTAATGGTTCAGAGGGGTACCTCGCCAAAAACCACAAGGAGTGTTAAGAGTTTTGTCAAGCTCAATGTTCATGATCATACAAGATGTCAATGTTATTGTTTGTTGTTCCATTTTTTATGTTTCAAAGAAAAGAAAACATGCAAGTCTCCTTGCATGGGAGAGTTTGCACAATCTTCCCCAATTTTTATAATACGAGGGAACGTGCCATTCCCACAGCAGCGTGCAATTTTCAATGCGTTCGTTAACTGCATTCTCAGTGTCAAAAATAAAAAAATGATAATGCTTACTCACCGCACAATTGAATGTCTATCGCCAGTCGACTTCCTTGCATCAACGATGTTGGGCATCTCCTGCACTTAACCCGCTACAAGAGACGACAACACAGGGAGGATACCCTTCAAGAAGTTTTTGTGCTATTGTGAGGACACCACATTTTGTATACATATCAATCAAACCAGCACCAAGCATGAAATTGTACTCCCAACAAACGTTGACTAGATATCATATCGTGAATTCTAATGTCTATGGCTGCCTACATGATTGCACCTGTTGACCCGCATGCCTTCCAAATTCCTATGTAGACGTAGTTGATTGCATCTGGATAGAGACCCTTTATGTGATCTTGTGGCGGTGTTCCGCACAGAAAGGTCCTCGGGCACTTTTTGTGCGTTCTGAAGATCAACATATGTGACGTACACATAGTCCCAGGCAACAAGACCAATGCATTTCAATGCCTTGTATCCACTGGAAATAACCTAGAGCTTTTTTGGACCCGCTCTTGTTGCGTACATCTTCCAATTAATGCATTCCAAGAGGCAACAAAAAGCTCCTCAAGCACTTTTCTACTTTCTCAAATGCACCACATTTGGCATACATATCGACCAAGATTGTGCCAAGCACAACATCTTTTTTCAAGATCCTTTGACTAACAATATAATCATGAAGTTTTATGCCCATATCAACATCTTGTGTAGAGCCACATGTCTTCAAGAAGAATGTGTAGGTGGTTTCATTTCCTAGAAATAGACTAGAGCTTTCTCTTGTGGCAAATCCTGCAATCAGTGCATTGCAAGAGTCCACACTCTGGATAGGCAATTGAAAACATCCTAGATCTTTTTGGCCCTGCTCTTTTTGTGTGTGTCCCATGACCTATGCATTCCAAGAGTCTACACTCTGAATAGGAAGCTCCTCGAGCACTTGCAGAGAGCCACATGCCTTCAAGATGTAAGCATAGACTTCAAGACAAAAATATAGGTGATTGAATTTCAAAATCTCCATAGACATGATCTTCTACTGCACGAAAGAGACAATTCCCATCTTTAGCCATCCGTTGCACCCCCACACCTTTTTGAGCATCTAGTTTCAACGTCAAACTCTCTCTCTCTCTCTCTCTCTCTCTCTCTCTCTCTCTCTCTCTCTCTCTCTCTCTCTCTCTCTCTCTCTCTCTCTCTCTCTCTCTCTCTCTCTCTCTCTCTCCCCTCATTTTCTTATGGGCCCATTGCAACCTTGGAGATGAAGCTCTTTGATGATTTTACACTCCTCCACTGTTGCAAGAGGATCCACTTGCTGTTTTGATTGAGCTAGATGCAAGAGATAAGCCCCAACTTTCCCATGGGGAGCTTGGAATTATGGCTGATGACGATGAGAGAGTGGACAAAGAAAGACTACCAGTAACCTTTGACCACCACTACAATCTAGATTCAATTGCAGCAAATGATGGTTGATTCATTCGCATACCTTGTACATGTGAGGATGAACCACTAAAACAACGGAGCCTCCATTAGGCTTACATGAAGGTAATGGAAAACCTTCAGCATTGCTTTGGTCTTCTCGACATCCATTTATTGACAACACAACAGCCTCCAGTTGTCAATTCCCGTGCCCCACAACAGAATATTCTGCAACTTTCAGAGCATTTCCACTACATGAGCCTACCTCAAATTGCCTGAAATAATCAAGAGAATCCTTCTCAATCTACTCTGATAAAAAAAGCACTTCTAGTAGCATTTAAGGTCTCACTAATTTCTTCATACTTTACCAACATTCTCCACTAATTTTTCATCTTCTGCCAAGGGATATATCTCTATCTATTCATTTGAAGGGTCATCAAAATTTGATGGCACTGATTCCTTTGAGTCATTTTCTGTGGTTGAAGTTGGTGAAGTTGAATGTGGAGGTGGGAGAGGAGGAGGGGGCGAGGGTGGGGGAGTAGTTGTGGATGAGGAAGAAGAAGTTGGTCTAACATTTGAGGAACCATGCCCTCGTTGGCGTAGCACACCCGATGTGTGGGATTATTAGATGTCAACATTTGGTAAACAAATGAGATTATGTATGTTCATTGAAGCGAAGGCCAACACCACTCATTTATTGGTTTCCAAATGCTGAAAAAATTCTTTTGAATTGAAAATCTACAGTCAGATGATAGGGATAAACCCTCAACTGTATTGCAATCTTTCTCGAGAAGAGGCAACAAAGGTAACAAATTAACGGCATCCTTACCGTGACCTAATCCGAGACGTCTGTAGAGAGAAAGCTCATAACTCTTCAAGACAGTGAACCTCTGTCAAAATAATTTGTGGGTGATGTTGCAAGAACCAGGAAACCTAGCTTTGCTACCCACAAAGAGAGAACCAAAAAAATTGAGGAAACTTCAAATTGTGATGAGTTGAGTTAGCAAGTCGGCAAGCAAGAAAATGGCAAGAAACGCTTCAAAAAAGGAAACCCACAATCAATGTATTTCAAGAGGTGACATTCTGGACAAGAAGCTCCTCAATCACTTTTTGTACTTTCTAAAGCGCACCAAATTTGGCATACATATCAACCAAGACAGTGCCAAGCATGGCATCTTTCTCAAGCACACCACATTTGCATACATATCAATCAAGACAATGCCAAGCACGACATCTTTTTTCAACAGACTCTGACAAACAATATAATTGTGAATTTTTTTCCATATCAGCATCTTGCACCACATGCCTTCAAGATGCACGCGTAGGTGATTGCATCTAGAGAGAGGGCCTCACTTCGTATCTACTGAAAATAGACTAGAGCTTTTTGGCCCTGTCCCTGTGGGGCAAATCCTGTAGTCAGTGCATTCCAAGAGTCCACACTCCGGATAGGAAGCTGAAGACAGCCTAGAGCTTTCTGGCCCTGCTCCTATTTTGTATATTCCATGATCGGAGGATTCCAATGCTTTGCATCCGTTGAAAACAAGCTAGAGATTTCTGGCTCTGCTCTTGTTATGCACATCCCGCGTTCAATGCATTCCAAGAGGTGATATCTTGGACATGAAGCTCCTCAAGCAGTTTTTGTGCTTTATCAAGCACACCACATTTGGCATACATATCGACCAAGGCAGTGCCAAGCACAATAGCTTTATGGCCCTGGTCTTGTTATGCATAGAGTCACATGCATAGGTGATTTCATCTGCTGAAAATAAACTAGAGCATGCTGAAATCAGTGCATTACAAGAGTCCACACTTTGGACTCTTGACGCTGCTATTGTTGTGCACATCCCGCAATCAGTGCATTATGAGAGACGACATTCCGGACAAGAAGCTCCTCAAGAACTTTTTGTTCTTCCTAAATCACACCACATTTGGCATACACATCAACCAAGACAATGACAAGCATGACATCTTTCGCAAGCCCACCACATTTGGCATACATATCAACCAAGACAGTACCAAGCACGACATCTTTTCTCAAGATACTTGGACAAACAATATAATTGCAATTTTTTTTGTCCATATTGGCATCTTGTGCCACATGCCTCCAAGATGCATGCATAGATGATTGCATCTATTGAAAACAGACAAGATCTTTCTCATGTGGGGAAAATCTTGCAATCAATGCATTCCAAGAGTCCACACTACGGATAGGAAGCTGAAATCAGCCTAGAGTTTTCTGGCTTGCTCTTGTGGTGCGTATCCCGCGACCAATGCTTTGCATCCGTTGAGAACAGCCTAGAGCTTTCTCTTGTAGGGAAAATCCTGCAATTGGTGCATTCCAAGAGTCCACACTCTGGATAAGAAGCACCTCGAGCACTTTTTGTCTGCCACGTGGAGCAATGGGGAAGCAGATTTTCAAACGGGGATGTATTCGGAATTCGACTTTCCATACAAGAAGCTCCTCAAGCAATTTTTTCTTCTTTCTAAAGCTCACCACATTTGGCATACATATCGACAAAGTCAGTGCCAAGCACGACATCTTTCCCAAGTGCTCCAGATTTGGCATACATATCGACCGAGACAATGCCAAGCACGACATCTTTTTTCAACAAACTCAAACAAACAATATAATTGTGAATTCTTTTGCCCATATTAGCATCTTGCACCACATGCCTTCAAGATGCATGCGTAGGTGATTGCATCTGCTAAAAATATTCTAGATCTTTCTCCTGTGGGAAAAATCTTGCAATCTCGTTATATAAATTTGAATGCACACGATAAATAAAAATGTCACCAAGTCATTGTCAAGCATGACATCTTTTCTCAACAGCCTTTGACTAACAATATCCGCCTGAATGTTTATGCCCATATCAGTATCTTGCATAGCGTTACATGCTTTCAAGGCATTGCCAAGCACAACATCTTTTCTCAATAGCCCTAACTAATAATATCAGCCTGAATGTTTCTGCCCACAGCAACATCTTGCATAGAGCCACATGCCTTCAAGATGCACCCGTATGTGATTGCATCAGGAGAGAGGCACTCGCTTTAAACAGCCTAGAGCTTTTTGACCTTTTTTCCCCCACTTTTTGGCCCGGATTTAAAAATACATTAAAAATTTCAAAATTTCAAATTTCAATTTTTCCCTCCTTAAAAGGTCCCCTAACCTATTTCATGGTCAAAAAAGTATTTTTGACCTCCAAAAGTCAAAAACGTGCACTAAAAAATTCCAAAAAATTAAATTTTTTCAAAAAATTTCAAAACATCATTTTCCACCCTCCAAAGTCTTTCCAAACCCATTCTATAGCTAAAAGTGATTTTCTCTCTCTACAAACCCTTTTCCAAGCTCTCCATGGCTGCAACAACCACATGCACCCCCTATAGTCCAACATTATCTCTCTACTAGCTTTCTCCCATCTCCATTGTAGCACCAAGCAAGCTTCTTCCCCATCTCTTCCCCTTGCCCACCACATAGTTCCACACCAAGCTAGCTCCTCTCCCTTAGCTCCTCTCCCTTCTCTCACCTCCATTACAGCATGAAACAAGATTCTCCTCCTTCTACTTTCATTCACTCGCACTACATGGAAACCTCTACTCCCGAAGGTGGAAAAAGCATCAACTCACATGACTTGCATACCACAAGAACAAGAGGTGTGAATAGTGCATGGGCATTGCAAGGATTCATCTCCAACATAAAGATAGAATGGTGAGAAAACTACCCTTGTAGCTTACATTCAGAGCTTAAGATCATCTCCATCTTTAAGTTTATCATGCTGGAGGGAATTAACCTCTTTATGGCTTTCAATGTTTAGGCTTCACACCTCATAACATTGGGTGGTGCTATTTTGTTGATGGCTTTGGTGTGCCATCTATAGTTTTGTAGCATGTGATTGAGTCTCACAATGTAAGTAAATTGTGTTATCTATGGAGAGTTATCAAAGATTTTTCTTATAATTTATTCTTTGTATAGTTATCATTAGATTATTAGAATGATATCATTTTGTACTTTATAACTTTGTGCTCACATAATCTGTTGTTTACTTACAGAGTCAACTTGTTTTGAGAGGACATGAGCAAGCAACCATGTGCAGAGATGGAAATCACCCTATTTTTGTTCCGTGAGGAACCTTTCACTACCGTGTTAAAAGATTTTGATAGGAATAGTAGGATTTTTGTAGAATCTTGAACCAATAGGTACTCTCTAGGAGCTCTTAGAAAAGCCATCCCTATAGTACTACTATCTTCCCTAGTGTCATAGACATACAAATACTCGTATATATGAATCTCTAGATGAGAAAGACAAATACTTGTAAGAGAAGCCTAACAGCAACAACATTGTCTCCATTTGTAATTATTTTTATGAGGCTGGATTCCTCTATAAATGCAATATAAATATTTCTTTTTGTTAAATGGTGTCGCACTGAGTGAGAGTATTTTATTTAGATTACTGGAGTTTCATACAGATTTGAGAAATATTGTTGATTTTTTTGGATATTCTGATTTGTCTGTAAGATGTTTGAAGTTTCAAGTCTTAATCATTCCACCATGAAGAAATTCATGCAATATTTTGATTTCAGTTTAATCACTAATGGTTATTCTTATTAAGTGGATCATAACTTTTATCAAGATGTCCTCATTTGGGGATGTTGAATATATATCAATAGCAACATTTCAAAAGTTGAGAAAGCTAAATTCTTGCTTTCCAAAATGTTATTGTTTCCATACTATTCCTATGCCAAGCTTGACTTAGAGAAATGACAACTTGAGATGGAGGTGTAGATATATAGGGGTGAATTATTATTGATTCTTGTTTCATCATATATATTATAAAGCCTTTGAGTTTCCACCTTTTTGAGTAGTGTTGACAAGTTTTTGGTATCAAACCTTTTTAAATATCCCTATTCATTCGCTATTGGTAGCTATTTATTTGGTATTGTTAAAGATCATACCAATAGCTATCACCTTGTGAACTTAATTGTTGAATTGCGGATTTGATTTTTACTATGTAGCTCATTTGGATAGAGAAAGTGTAAACATAAATTATAGATACATGCATTGTTAACATAGAAGATATGTATCACTCGAACCTATATAACTGCTAATCAAGAAGCCTTTGGTCGGATACTATAACAATAGGGGTCACATGTGGTTTTAAATACCAAAGAAATGGCTTAACCAAAATATTTCCAAGAACACGAGGTGAACACAAGGAAGTAAAAATTGGCTCCTTGTTTGGTTGATTTCTAGTGCTAAATGTTCTGAGTGCACAAAATTTGTGAGGCCTTTGACCTTGCGAGTTCACTAAAGTATATGTAACATAGCACATGTGTTCAACAGAAGGGAATTTATATTCTTGTAAAGTTACAGAAACATGTGTAGGTAAGGGCTACTTTCAATCCATTGTGGTGAACGGACATGATATAGGAAAATTTGACATAGTGAATACTCCGTACATCAAACACTACAACTCTATCTCATGGCCATACATTAAAACAAAGCCCCTATTTGTCATTTTGAAGCCCCAGAGACCCTCAACAAGAGGGACCACAACGGAACGTAGAATGTCCATCCAGGCACAAATAGGGACCAAGATATTTCCAAGAACAGGGGATGGACACAAGGAAGTAAAAAATGGTTGATAAGCATGATACAAGGTTTAGGTATCTGCCATTTGGGGGAGGGAGGGGTTGCTATGAACACATTAAACTGCCCAGTTCTATCTCATGGACATGCATTAAAAAAAGCTTGTACTTGTCATTTTAGGGGCCCAGGGACCCTCAACAAGAGGGGCCACAAGGGCGCGCAAACTGGCCATCCAAAATTTTTGGATGGCCAGTTTGCGCGCCCTTGTGGCCCCTCTTGTTGAGGGTCCCTGGGCCCCTAAAATGACAAGTACAAGCATTTTGGATGGCCAGTTTGCGCGCCCTTGTGGCCCCTCTTGTTGAGGGTCCCTGGGCCCCTAAAATGACAAGTACAAGCTTTTTTTAATGCATGGCATGATACAATGTTTAGCTATTTGCCATTGTGGGGGGGGGGGGGGGGGGGGGTGTTTGCTATGAATAAATCAATTTGCCCAACTCTATCTCATGGCTATGCATCAAAATTTTTGGATGGTTGATTTGCGCGCCCTTGTGGCCAAATTTTGGATGGCTGATTTGTGCGACCTTGTGGCCCCTCATGTTGAGGGTCCCTGGGGCCCTAAAATGACAAGTACAAGATTTATTTTTATGCATGGCATGATACAATGTTTAGCTATTTGCCATTGTGGGGGGGGGGGAGTTTGCTATGAATACATCAATTTGCCCAATTCTATCTCATGGCTACGCATCAAAAAAATCCTGTACTTGTCATTTTAGGGCCCGAGGGACCCTCAACATGAGGGGCCACAAGGGCGCGCAAATTAGCCATCCAAAAATTTTGGATGGCTGATTTACGCGCCCTTGTGGCCCCTCATGTTGAGGGTCCCTGGGGTCCTAAAATGACAAGTACAGGATTTATTTTTTGATGGCTGATTTACGCGCCCTTGTGGCCCCTCATGTTGAGGGTCCCTGGGGTCCTAAAATGACAAGTACAAGATTTATTTTTATGCATGGCATGATACAATGTTTAGCTATTTGCCATTGTGGGGGGGGGAGTTTGCTATGAATACATCAATTTGCCCAATTCTATCTCATGGCTATGCATCCAAAAAAGCCTGTACTTGTCATTTTAGGGCCCCAGGGACCCTCAACATGAGGGGCCACAAGGCCGCGCAAATCAGCCATCCAAAAATTGTGGCCCCTCATGTTGAGGGTCCCTGGGGCCCTAAAATGACAAGTACAAGATTTATTTTTATACATGGCATGATACAATGTTTAGCTATTTGCCATTCTGGGGGGGGGAGTTTGCTATGAATACATCAATTTGCTCAATTCTATCTCAGGGCTATGCATCAAAAAAAGCCTGTACTTGTCATTTTAGGGTCCCAGGGACCCTCAACATGAGGGGCCACAAGGGCGCGCAAATCAGCCATCCAAAAATTTTGGATGGCTGATTTGAATTTTTGGATGGCTGATTTGCGCGCCCTTGTGGCCCCTCATGTTGAGGGTCCCTGGGGCCCTAAAATGACAAGTACAGGCTTTATTTTTATGCATGGTCATAATTCAAGTGATAAGTTTTTTTTTTTTTTTTTTTTAAAGGCTGTTTTCAAGAGCTTCTAGTGTTCAATTGGCTCTGAATCTGTCTGGGCTTGTCTCACATAAATTTGTTCATCTCGTTGCGCTCTTCGACTATCGTGTGATGCAAAAAAATCATATCCTACTCGGATTTTCCAAAAATCAACGTGCAAGTTGGCAATTTCTTAAAAAATGATGTAAAACAAACATTTCTTACTTTTTCCTTAATCTACAGGCTCGAACGGGCATTAAAACCATGGAATCTGAAAATACTCAGAGAACTAATGTTTTTTATTGTGTTAAGGACTGCATTTCCTACATACAAAACTTTCTCAAAATCTCACCCTAACACCTTCAAAAGTGGCTTTTAAGGAGTGCCCTCGATCAAAAATTGAAACTGAAGGAAAACAATCAGAATGAACTCCTAGACTGTGTACAAACTTTAAAATAACCAAAATTTCCTTTTAAAAAAAGTTATTGCTAAAAATTTGAAAATAGACCACCCTTAGACTTCCCACAATGATAGAAATTAAAAGGTTCAAGGAGAGGTTTGGTGTCACAAGTGCATGGTAGGAATCTAATCGAGGCTTATTCCGTCAAGATCTCTTATACTTTATTATGTCTTCTCATGTACAATCTTACCAAACAAAAACAAACTTACACTTTAAATGACTACAAATTTTATTTAACTTATCAAACAATTTAAAATATGGTAGACCTAGAGTGCTCTTACACATCAACAAACAAAAAAGTCCAAATTTCTTCTCATTAACTTTGATAAGCATACATCGGTGAACACTTTACAAGGAGTAGTGTGGTCATAGTTTTTACATCCATTCCATGACATGGTATGCTCCTGGGGTGACCTATCACATAAAAATATCTTTGGTAGGAGTGCCCTCATGTTAGGAAAGAGTGTGTTGCTGCTGATGAAAAGTTTTTGCATTGTCCTACTAGGGATCTCTTCATGTCAGCATAATGATTTTTGGTGTAGTGGGAGCCACATTGCCGCTGAGGAGAGCTTTGTGCCACCGTAAAAGCTTCATGTTATGCCAGTTCCTTGAGCCGTTCTTGCAAACAACGCCACTCAACTAGCATAGCAAGAGGTCACCTTGTAACAAAAACATGTATGAATTCAACATTTGCAAGCTATATAATGAAGACACTTGTTAAGTATATGTTGTACAAATTTGCAAGTATTTCTATCTAGCTGGAAATAAACAATATAAAAATATACATTAGGATGAGACTACCACCCCTAATAAGCATGGATTTGAAGCACCTACCTGCAAGATGTAACAAAGAAGACTGTTTTAGAGGAAAAGTGGTGACACTTGGCCTCTCTAACCTGCAACCTTTCACTATTTGTGCATAAAAGCAACCTTTGTGCCAAGCACTACAAAACAAGTAGAGGCAACACTTTAGACTTCAAAGTTTATGATAAGAAGAACACAATCAAAAGTAAAAAGTATATTGTTACCTTGCATAAAGGGGTGTTTTATTCAAATATGTGATGGTATTGGCAAGATATTGAAGAATCGTCAACATTCATCTCACCGATGCTACGACGTTCCTGGGATGACCTCTGCTCACCCTCACGTGCGGCCTTCGATGCAAACGTTGCGAACAAGCAAATATGTATGCATACGATTTGTGATGTCCTTGAGCACCATGGTAGTTGTTGCATGAGGAAGCAAAGGATGAAAAGAGAGAGGGGGGAGGGAGAGAGAGGAACATGGGAGAAGACAAGGGGGTAGTGGGGGAGAGAGAGAGAGAGTGGAGAAGGAGGAGAGAAGGGGGCAGGGAGGGAGAGGGAGGAGAGAAGGGGACAGTGGGAGAGAGGGAGAGAGGGGAGGAGGAGGAGAGAAGGGGCAGGGAGGGAGAGGAGAGGGAGAAAGGAGGGAGGAGGAAGAGAGAAGAAAGGTTTTTTTTTTTTAGGGGGGAGTTTTTTTTTTGAAAAATTGGACTTTTAGTGCTTGTAAGTTTAAAAAAATGTCAAAAAATACTTTTTTGATATGGATATATGTTGGGGGGGAGTTTTAAGTCAAAAATAAGTAAAAATAACTTTTTTTTTAAAAAGTCAAATTTTGGCTCTTAGTGATCCACGTTTTTGATGATGTGGCCACACCTCTTTACTCCCTTCACTTTCAAAAAGCTAGAGAGAGAAGGTGACCTCTTAGGTCCACATCCTACATGTGTCTAAAAAAAAGGCTAGAAAAGCCTACTCAAAACTAGCTTCTTGAATGCCCTTGTCCCCATAACCCTACACACCATTAGCCTTAATCCCTAAAAATTAGGATTCCTTACAAGGCCCATGCAAGGTTCATATTTCTCCTAATGATCCTTCACCAAGAGCATTGGGAGTAGACGTATTGCTTGCGAAGATGCACTGCATGCTGACACTAATGGACTGATGTTGCTTGTGAAGTCATGATCAGATTCGCTATATAAATTTGAATGCACACAAGGAATGCCAAGCACAACATCTATTCTCAATAGCCCCTGACTAACAATATTAGCTTGAATGTTTATGCCCACATCAACATCTTGCATAGAGCCACAGGCTTTCAAGGCAATGCCAAATATGAAATCTTTTCTCAATAGCCCCTGACTAAGAATATCAGCCTGAATGTTTATGCCCATATCAACATCTTGCATAAGCCACAAGCCTTCAAGATGCGATTGCATCAGGAGAGAGGCCCTAAACTTTGGCCCTTTTTGGAACAGGCAGCATCCGTGCCTTTAGTAACTTGGTTGGATCTAGTATATGGTTGAGCGATTGGCCCTGCTCCTGTTGTGCGTATCCTGCAACTTGTGCATTCCGAGAGACGTCGTCCCAAGTTGTTGCAGATGACATCATTGAGAGCTAAAAAGGCAAAGAGATCAAGCAGCTTACATAGCAATTGTCCAGAGCACAAGAAGAATTGGTGGCCTAGAACGCAGCACATGCCATCAAGCTGCAAAAGAAGGATGTGGCAATCAATACCATCCCTCCTCAAACATTAGGTAGTGGATGTCCCACCACCTGAAGTTGACAAAGAACAAACAAGCATGGACCTTCCCCCAATAGATTTGCCAACCACTTCCATGGAGGGAGGGTTACATGAGTTTGAAGACCCAAAAGAAACAAATGATGCAAGACAAGAGAAGAAGCACGACTATTGGATTGGCAACTTTGTAAGAGAAGAGAACAAAATACTGTAGGAAAAATCATGCATAGAGAGAGAGAGAGAGAGAGAAAACAAAACTACTGAATTAGCACTTTTTGTGAGAGAAGAGAACAAAACATTGTGGGAAAAACTCTTGCAAAGAGAGAGAGAGAGAGAGAGAGAGAGAGAGAGAGAGAGAGAGAGAGACTCGCCCCTCCTCCTACCTCCCTCCATGTCCATCTCAACATCCTCCACTATGCACCCATCATGTGCTGCCTCCACCAAGGCTTTGCCAATGTACAACCCTATCTCTTAACTAAGCAGCCTGGCAGCATAATCTTGAGTACTATAGGTAGGAAGGAGGTGCAGGGGGTTCTACGTCATGAGAGAGAGAGAGAGAGAGAGAGAGAGATTGTAGTGAATTTGAGAATAGAAGGGTAGCAAGTCATAGCATGCAAAGTATCAAATTTGAGATAGTAACAGAAAGAGACAAAAAAACTCCTAAGTCCCTTCCGTAGTATGTTGAGGCTTGGCCAACAAGATATATATGTCACACACCGGTCTTCAAAGACCACAATCTATTGAAACTCCTCGTCCCAAACAATTCTCTCTCTCTCTCTCTCTCTCTCTCTCTCTCTCTCTCTCTCTCTCTCTCTCTCTCTCTCTCTCTAACATCAACCAAGTTCAAACACAAGCTCTTTGGGGAGTCTTTTAAGTTTTAACATGTTTATGTGATCTTTAATGATCACATTAATGTTTTGCTCCTAATTCCTTTGTATACATAGGTAGGCGATTGACAAATATTGTTGACATTTTTTGTCTTATCTATACTATAATAAAAGGGGGAGGGATTCCGCCCCCCTTCGCCCCCCCCCCCCCCCTTGCCACGTGGCTGAAGCTGCTTAGTCCGGCTGGTGTGCACTCAGCAAAATGGGAACACAGGAGACAGCGTAGAGAGAGAGAGATAGAGAGAGAGAGAGAGAGAGAGAGAGAGAGAGAGAGAGAGAGAGAGAGAGAGAGAGGGAGGGAGGGAGGGAGGCTTGCCCGCTACCTGAGATTAGTGCCGATGGCCGTTCACCAGAGAGAGAGAGAGAGAGAGAGAGAGAGAGAGAGAGAGAGAGAGAGAGAGAGAGAGAGAGAAATGTAGCGTTGTTGTGTGACTCAACAGAGGCCGATAACATTGGATTTGCAGAGGTTGTTGGAGAGTGCTGCTATCGAGCCGAGAGAATGTATGGAGCAACCATGGTAGCAATGTTAGGGTGAGAGAGAGAGAGAGAGAGAGAGAGAGAGAGAGAGAGAGATCTGGGTTTTTTTTGTTGCAATGGGGACTCGCAAGAGTGCACTGACCGCAAGACATGTCCAACAACAGGGTAAGGAAGCTTTGGGCTATTTTGAGCAGATGGAGAGTGAGGGCATCTCTCCAAATTCAATGATGTACAATGGCACCTGCTGACATGGGAGTATGGGCAAAAGATTATATTGGTAGTCATGCATAAAGGAAATTGCCATGCTTGGCACTGTCTCGGTTGACATGTATGCCAAAATGTGGTGCACTTCGTAAAGCACAAAAAGTGCTTGAGGAGCTTGCTATACAAGATTTTGTCTCTTGGAATACACTGATTGTGGGATATGGAAGACAGCAAATGAGCTTCCTCTCTCTCTCTCTCTCTCTCTCTCTAAATGTAGGGCTTATGCAGATAGTGTTGGCATGTGTGAGCACCACTGGATGCCTTACCATTGTATCATTGGTCATGATCAAGAAGCTCTGGAATGTTTTTAGCAAATGCAAAGAGAGGGCATCTCTCCAAATGAAAATTGCAATGATATGGTTAGTCAGGGGGTTGATGAAAGAAAACATTGTGCTTGGCTCTGCCTTACTGGACATGTATGCCAGATGTGGTGCACTACATTAATCAAAAAAATTGTTTGAGGAGCTTCCTATCCGGGATGTTGAAGAGAGAGAGAGAGAGAGAGGAAGCTCTGGGCTATTTTTGGTTGCGATGGGGACAGTGTGCATTGATTGCAAGATATGTCCAACAACAGGCTTAGGAAGCTTTGGGCTATTTTGAGCACATGGAGAGTGAAAGCATGTCTCCAAATGCAATGATGTACACTGGCACCTGCTGATATTGGCAAAAGATGATATTGGTAGTCATGCATAAATGAAGGAAATTGTTGTGCTTGGCACTATCTCAATTGACATGTATGCCAAATGTGGTGCACTTCATAAAGCACAAAATGTTCCTGAGGAGCTTGCTATGCGAGATTTCTTCTCTTGGAATACACTGATTGTGGGATATGGAAGACAACAAATGAGCTCTCTCTCTCTCTCTCTCTCTCTCTCTCTCTCTCTCTCTCTCTCTCTCTCTCTCTCTCTCTCTCTCTCTCTCTACGGCAGATGCAAAGTGAGGGTGTCTCTCTAAATGCAATCACATCCGCTTGCATCTTGAAGGTAAACATGGCAAGGCGAAGGCCTGCAACAAGATGTTTATATCTCGGGCTCTATAATGGGAGAAAGGGAAGACAAGGGTCATGGTCACAAAGCTCCATGTTGTTTTCAGTAGCTGTAGAGAGAGGGCATCTCTCCAAATGCAGTCATGTATACTTGCACCTTGAAGGCATGTGACATTACACAAGATGTTGATATGGGCAAAAGAAGACATGATGACATTGTTGGACTAGGGTTGTTGAAAGAAAATGCCGTGCTTGGCACTACCTTGGTCGATATGTATCCCAAATGTGGTGCACTTCATAAAAGCACAAAAGGTGCACGAGGAGCTTCCTATCCGGGGTGTTGTCTCTTGGAGTGCACTGATTGTGGGATATGTCCAACTTGGGCAAGGCTAAGAAGCTCTGTGTTGTTTTTTGATAGATTCCAAGCGAGGGTGTTTGTAGTGAGACGTCTATAGCTTGGTCTCCAAGGCATGTCATGACAACGAGGCAGACAAAATGCAAAGAAGAAGTATTTGTACCAAGGCAATAGGATACATGCTGATATTTGTGATAGTGAGACAAGCGAGGGTGTTTGAATCTCCTTTAGACACGTGTCCAAGGGAGGGGGCCAATTCCCTTTCCCCAAAAGGCCATTATAATCTATGAGACCAAAAGTAGAGAGAGAGAGAAAGAGAGAGAGAGAGAGAATAATTTTCTTGATTTGCTTTATGAAACTTGCGAGGAGGAAGGGGCTTGAGGTTAAGAGGGGCCATGCCGCCGCCAAAGGTGGTGCCGTTTTACTAGTTTCTATAAAGAGAGAGACACACACTCTTTCTATAAAGAGCGGATATCGCACACTCTTTCTCATCCCACTTATGTAGGCCATTGTGGATTTTAGACTACATAAGTAGTCCTTAGTAAAGGGTTGGATTATCCATGCATCTCTAAACCATTGGATAGAGCTTGCATACACGGGCACGTGGTAAGCTAATGATAACAAACTTGTTGGCCAAGAAGACAAAAGGAGAGTGGTGGAGAACACGTGCGAAACTTTACCATCCAATTGTCACCGTCACATTAACTTTAATTTTTGAAAAGGCATTTGTCACCATCACATTAACTTTAATTGTTGACATTTCAAAGCATTTCAAACAAAATTCACACCCTACATACTCTCTCCATTCACTCATTAGTAAGTGGAATCTATACCGATTCCATCTTGGTGGCCCGTGGTTTTTCTTGCATTCAACACCGCATTTTGAGCTCAAGACATCGATATTTAGATCGTACGCTATGTCATAAACCATTATGTCATCAACCCTATGGCGACCTATATGCAACCCCATGAGATTAAAAAAATACGCTTGCATGCCTCTACTCCCTCGCACGGCCTCTCTTTGCCAGTTGCTCACCCGCTCATGCATGCATTTAGCTGCCTTGTCTGCCTACAGTCCACGTCGCAACCCAAAATTGTAGGTACACTTTGACTTTTCACTTTCCTTTTCCACTTGAACCCGCATCTTGGTAGATTCTTCAAAAAACAAATGGTGCAAAATCGTACCCCCCATACTCACACCATATATTTATTTATTTATTTATTTATTGCAATACTCACCAATAGGTGACTTGAAATTGAATTAAACACCAAAAAATTTACAAACAAATGTCTCATGTCCAACATGTGCCATGAGAGCCACCCATACCAAAGACAATCACATTTGACAAACCGTTAAAAATATCAAGGGTTTTACAAGGACACAATACTCATATAGATAAAAAAGATCCAATAGAAGACCACAAAAGGCCTACTAGAATAGGGCATATTAATAGAGGATGTTGACTCGGAGAGAGTTTCCAAAGTTGCCACCAAGAAGTTATCCCTACCACAGACAGCTTCATGACCCAAGCAGAACCTCGATAAGGTGGGAACATACCATCGTACTAGCCAGAGCAGACCAAAACCAAACTAACTACATAGATCCACATAAAGGGGAGCATTCAACTCCATCACCTCAAGCAAACCACTAACTTCAGGCCTTTTTGGCGAACCATGCACCGTTAGACCAGTAGAAGACTAAAGCAACCACCACTAGAAACTCAAGGTGCAAATCCTACCACAACTTGCCTTGCATGCCAAAAGGACTCCAACGAACATGCCTCAGACCCCAACCAAGCAAGCAAAGAAGCTGGGGATCCGCCATAAAAAATACGCCATTTGAAGCACCACCAAACACTCAAGGCAAGACGAAGAGCAGCTGGCTACTCCCCTTCCAAAGAAACCCTTGTACCCAAGACAGCATGGCTTGCTTAATAAAATATGAAGGTTATTTATTTGAATTGTTGGTATACAATGTTAAATGCTATTTCTCATATATATATACACACACACACACACACACACACACACACACACACACACACACACACACACATATATATACATATATATATGAGGAAGAACCTTACAAATGTGTTGGAAATCATGACCCTTTAAGTTTTCTTTCTAGTGAAGCCTTACTATACTCACTAGTATTGCCGGCCACCTTGGGTGGCCTCTCTCTCCCCCTTTATCACCTATATTGGTACATCTCTCTCTCTCTCTCTCTCTCTCTCTCTCTCTCTCTCTCTCTCTCTCTCTCTCTCTCTCTCTCTCTCTCTCTCTCTCTCTCGGAGTCTCTCCTGCCTGTTCTTGTGTGATCGCCAGAATAGGGGACACTCATCGGACTCAAGAGCTACTGACATGTGGCCTCTCTCTCTCTCTCTCTCTCTCTCTCTCTCTCTCTCTCTCTCTCTCGGAGTCTCTCCTGCCTGTTCTTGTGTGATCGCCAGAATAGGGGACACTCATCGGACTCAAGAGCTACTGACATGTGGCCTCTCTCTCTCTCTCTCTCTCTCTCTCTCTCTCTCTCTCTCTCTCTCTCTCTCTCTCTCTCGTGTGATCGCGTGCTATTGGGGACACTCGTCGGACTCAAGAGCTACTCACATGTGGTCGGGGGGAGAGGGGCCAAAATTCCTCCTCGTATTGACCATCACCCCATGCAAAATAGGCATATCGCCTATCTTACTGGGCTTGAGGGCCTGAGGCAATACCATGCTACATGAGCTTCCTATCTGAAATGTCGTCTCAAGATAAGTCCAACATGGGCACGGTGTAGAAGGAAGCTCTCTCTTGTTTTCTCTTGTTTGACAATGATGCCTTATGATGCCTTGTGTTTTTAGTACTAAAAACAGCACAGGCAAGGTACAGGATGTCGAGAGCTAGATCAAGAGCTCGGGTCCCGAGAGACCAATGCCAAGCAAGTTAGGACATGTCTCTTTCTCTCTCTCTCTCTCTCTCTCTCTCTCTCTCTCTCTCTCTCTCTCTCTCTCTCTCTCTCTCTCTCTCTCTCTCTCTCTCTCTCTCTCTCTCTCTGGCCGATAGCCTACGACCTTGGATGATGACCTAAAATTGAGAGCCAGAGGACGCGGACACAGCTGACATTTCTCTCTCGTTCGATCTCTGTGACTTTGACCCTCAGTTTTTTGCAGCCTTCTCTAATAGACGATCTGTGGAAGAGTCCATTGGGTCAAGAGAGGTCCAATGCTTGAGGTCAGGAGAGGTCCACTGCTCAAGCATTCTCTCTCTCTCTCTCTCTCTCTCTCTCTCTCTCTCTCTCTCTCTCTCTCTCTCTCTCTCTCTCTCAAGCTTACCAATGACTCCGATGTGATACTTCTTGTCGAAACATGGGAGCATGATGCGCAACGAATTCTTGGATTTGACAAATACGATGTGCATTCTTTGATGTGGGCCAAAAATGCAAAGCAACGAAGAGGCCAAGGAGGCGTAGCATGTATGACCATTGAGGTCTTGGGCATGCAAAGGGTTGTGGAGTACATGCGTAAGACACAACGTAGCCCTTTGCATCAACTTCCTAGAATCGCATATGAAGCAAGTCAAATGGTTCAAAAGACATGCAAGAGCAAAATACTAAGTTCGGGGTGGATGCCTGATATCAAGAAATGGTTTGGAAGATGGGATGCATGTCACTTGGTCAAGGATGCGTCGATCGACTCCCAAGTTAATGAGGCCTTCTTACAACGCCAATGTATCACGGCTTGGGAGAAATCCGGAGGTTCTCGCTTCAGCCATTACACTACACACGTTGCCCCAAACTACAAATCTCTCTTCTTCTCGGAACGAGGTAACCGAACCCATTCCTACATCCTTGAGTCCATCCCGTTGAGTGCGATCCGCACCATTGCCTCCATTCGTCTTAGCTCCCATTCTCTACGCTGCGAGACAGGACATTGGGGCACTGGCGAGGAGTGTCATCGACTTTGCACCTTATGCCCTCGTCAAGTGCGAGAGAGTGAGTACCACACACTACTTGAGTGCTCAGCTTTTGACCACATTAGGTCCTCTTTTCCCCATATATTTAGCCATGATCTCTCCCTACATACCTTCCTCTCCCAACCACGATGTGGACTCTCTATTGCGACGCTCATTTCAGCCATTTTTGAGCATCGAGAGTCACTTATGAACTCCACTCACACCACGTGACATGTTCATTTGGTCCCATAGGTCATATTTGACCTCCCAAGACGATAATAGAACTATCTATCTCTCTCTCTCTCTCCACTGGACTATGACCTTGGATGCCGACAGTATGACCTACAATTGGGATCCAAACAGCACGCACACGCGACTGCAAAATTAGAAGGCAAGAGCTCAGTGTTGTCCAGTAATAAGTGACGCATCTTTCAAAACGCTTTATAACCCCTTTATGGTGTCGCTGCCCAGTCGATTTGCGTGCTCGTAACCTCTCTCTCTCTCTCTCTCTCTCTCTCTCTCTCTCTCTCTCTCTCTCAGTCGTCCGAAGCTACAGGGCACACTGGCCGATTGCATGAGCTTGCACCACGTGGCCGGCGGAGGGGGCCGAAATCCCTTTCCCCATTATAATTGTATAGATTCTTGTTTGACAATTGAGATCGGTTTTTGAGTGCTTAGCATGTAATTTGTTGCAAATTACCTCGCAAAAAAGGCTAAAAATATTAAAGCAATTCATCTCCAAAGCCTACAGAACCAACTCAAATTTTAGTTTTAGCATCCTCTATGGTAGACAATCACCTTTCTTATGAAAAGCTACAAATTTTTTTAATTTTAGAGAAATTTACTCTCACAACCAGGGGTATTTTGGGAATTTTGGAAAATTTGAAGGGCATTTTGGGAATTTATGACAAATTACTGGGGGCTCAATATTGTCCAGTTAATAAGTGACGCATCTTTCAAGACGCTTTATAACCCCTTTATGGTGCCACTGCCCAGTCGATTTGCGTGCTTGTAACCTCCCTCCCTCCCCCTCTCTCTCTCTCTCTCTCTCTCTCTCTCTCTCTCTCTCTCTCTCTCTCTCTCTCGCTCGTCGGAAGCTACAGGGCATAGTGACCGGTTGCATGAGCTTGCGCCACGTGGCCGGGGGAGGGGGCCGGAATCCCTTCCCCCATTATAATTGTATAGATTCTTGTTTGACAATTGAGATCGGTTTTTGAGTGCTTAGCATGTAATTTGTCGCAAATTACCTCGCAAAAAAGGCTAAAAATAATGAAGCAATTCATCTCCAAAGCCTACATAACCAACTCAAATTTTAGTTTTAGCATCCTCTATGGTAGACAATCAGCTTTCTTGTGAAAAGCAACAAGTTTTTTTAATTTTAGAGAAATTTACTCTCACAACCAGGGGTATTTGGGGACTTTTGGAAAATTTGAAGGGCATTTTGGGAATTTATGACAAATTATGGAGGTACTTTGGGAATTTTTGAAATTTAAGGGGTATTTTGGAAATTTCCACAAATTAGAAGCGTTGTCTGGTACGGCCGTCTGAGGAGTCTCTCTCTCTCTCTCTCTCTCTCTCTCTACTGTAGCGCTGAGGAGTCTCTCTACTATAGCGCTGATCTCTCTATCTCTCTCTCTGGCGGATGCCGTCTGAGAAGCCTCTCTCTCTCTCTATTGTAACGTGCGCTGATATCTCTCTCTCTCTCTCTCTCTCTCTCTCTCTCTCTTTGTCTCTTTGTCTCTATGGCGGATGCCATCTGAGAAGCCTCTCTCTCTCTCTCTACTGTAACGTCTGAGGAGTCTCTCTCTCTCTCTCTAGTGGACGCCATCTAATAACTCTCTCTCTCTCTCTCTTTCTCTCTCTCTCTCTCTCTCTCTCTCTCTTCCAAAGCTACAGGGCACACTGGCCGTCTGAGAACTCTCTCTCTCTCTCGCTCTCTCTCTCGCTCTCTCTCTCCCAGTCGTCCAAAGCTATAGGACACACTGGCCGGTTGCATGAGCTTGCACCACGTGGCCAGGGGAGGGGGCCAGAATCCCTTCCCCCATTATAATTGTTTAGATTTGAACATTCTTGTTATGAAAGTGAGTGAATGCATGTGTCTACACGTCTCTTTCTCTCTCTAATATTCACAATTTAATGCATAAAAAAGAGCCTCTCTATCTCTCTAGCTAAAACTTATCTCTCTCTCTCTCTCTCTCTCTCTCCATTAACATGTAAAATATGTTCTAATAATCACTCAATTTATTCCAGCAAAAAAATGTTGCCTTCTTGAGGCCATCATGAAGCTTTCACCTTGGTTGTTTTTATTATTGGACTCGATAAAGAGTCCTTAGTAAAGCATTGGATTTTTGGTGCAATTGTGGACCATTGGATAAAGCTTGCAGATTAGTGTCACATGGCAAAAACTTTCTTTTTTGATATTTCTTCTAAGTCTATGAGAGATGTTGGCATTTGTGTACCTCTGTGTTTAAAGAGGACCATTGAATATTGGATTACACATAGCCTTTCTTCTCTTCTTCCACCCTTTTTTTCCCTCAATTTGCTACAATTCTTCCAAGCAGTTTTTCAAGCATTATTTTTTATGTTTTTGGAATAGATTGTAATCTAAATAGTTTATTGTTACACTTTTTTAAGGAAACATAATATTTTATGGTGATAACAAATGTTTTATCAAATTAGTGTCACTTTCTTGTTTTTTTTATTAAAAAAACTTTATCATCAAATTCTTCTCATAGCCTTATGTAGCCCATAGTGAACTTTTACCTTCTTTCTTTTAGACCCTTGTGAGAGAGAGGGTGTTGACATCTGTACTGGCACGGAGTATTGTGTCCAACACAATCTTTCTGATCCTCTTTGGCTTTCTAAAAGTAGCTTTAGAGAAGTGTTGGGTTAGGCATACTTTCAATGTTTTCAGTGACGTGACGATTGAGACTTACATTAAATGTTATTTTGGTTTTAAAGTATTAAATGGATATTTTTATTTCACATTTCATTTCACTCCCTCACATGGTTTGACTTCTCTTGCATAATTCTAGTAATTTCTATACACACACACCCACACAATATAAATAAGTAAATATATAATATATGTTAGTGAGTTTTTTTATTATATATGTAAATTTATTTATTTATTTATCTATTTATACACACACACACATATATATAAATAAATAAATAAATATATATATATATTATATATATATATATATATATATATATATATATATATATATATATATATTAATGAGCAAACCATGGTAAAGAGAAGAAAAACCAGTGCAATGATGTCAAAACTTAGTTCAAAAATCTTACAAATTTCAAAAAAATTGCTAATATTTTTTGTTTTCTTTTTTGCAAGTTAGAAAGCCATCGTGACCCTTTCACTTGTTTTTTCTACAATGCTTTCAAGTGTTTTTTTAATCATTATTGTTACAATCTAAATACTTCATTGTTAGACTTTTTTTCAAAAAACATAATATTTTATTGTGATACCACATGTTTTAAAATATTAGTGTCACTTTCTATTGAAATTCTTCTCAATAGCCTTTTGTAGGCTGTACTGAATTTTTCAAAAAAAATGTTCATCACTTTTAAATTTACTATGTTGCTACGATTTTGCAACCAGGTCAAATTTTGGGGTATCTTGGAAGATGCTCGCAATATTTTGAGGGAAAAAGGGATGGACATCGTACGTGTCAAAGGGAAGGAGAGAGGGAGAGAGCCCTGGTGCTAGCCATCGTCGACGCTTCCCCCATGTCAGAGAGAAGGAGAGAGAGAGAGAGAGAGAGAGAGAGAGAGCCCTCGTGCTGGCCGTCATCGGGCGCCCCAACGTTGACAGTGCCAGTGAGGAGATGAGTATGGGCAGAAGAGAGTCGCGCACGTCCGAGCTACAAGTTTGCGTCTCTCTTTCTTGCAGGGCGATGGTCGCGTTGGTGTGCTTAGCACGCAAGGTATGGAAGGGCAAGGCAGCAGAGGGAGAAACAGAGCCAAGGGGTACGCAGGGAGGGCTGAATGCACACTTGATACAGAGCTTGGCAAGGCATGGCTAGCAGCGTCTTGCTGTGTCCAGTGCAGTGGAGCAGATGCACACAATGCTAGGCTGGGCTGGAGAGCGATGGAATTAGACAGAGATCGGACCCGACGAGAAGAATCTCATCGTCATGGGCCCCTCAGCTCCCTGGCATGAATGGATTGTTGCGCGTAGGAATTGCGTCGAAGGAAGAGGTCTTACTCTATCCAAAGTGAGAAATGGAATCTATGCGTTTAATTAATTGATAGAATGTCGAATCAACCCAGTATTAATACTCCCCCTCAGTGCTGGAAATTTGTAACCCTTCCTTAGGGGTCTAGCCCTGCACATGCATGACACTTTTGTGATAGGCCTTCTCGGTGAAGAGCATGCCGTTCAGAGGCCCCTTCCCAATAGACGGGTCCTTTGAAAATAAGCCTTCACTAGGAAAGGCAAGTTCTGTTCAAAGATAAATTCTATAAAATAGCCCCAAAAAAATCAAAGTAGAAGGTTGCTTAGTTAAAACATGAGCCTAAGTTCTAAGGTGTAACTCGGATGTGCTGCATTCAAGATCGACGCGTTTTAGTTTGAGCTTTGTGGTGGTAGGAAGTTTCTCCAATAGATTATAATTTGCTGCCGTGTGTTGTTTTGTCTTCCTATCCATTGGACATGTTGGGGTGGGGTGGCAAAGACCTCGATGTGGTGGCATCCGCTGCTCAAGATCTGTGTCCAAATATATTGTTTGTAAGATCCTAGTCTTTATGGTGTTTATGCTCCTTGTGGCATGTGATGCACATGGGGTTTTCATGGTCTATAATGGTGGGTTGTAGGTCCATATAAAATCCAAGACACTTCTAGTGTTTTTCTTCTTTAATATAAATAGCTCCTATTGAGCATTGCTTATATATTAGAAAAAAAAAAAGCCTAAGCTCTAAGGTGGTAAAATATAAGTTTAAATTTATTAAAATTTGAATCCCACCACCTAAATCAAAGAAGAGATAACACTTTTTATATGTTATTTTTAATTAAGACCTTTAAAAAATCAAAATGCGACAAGATTTCAGAGCGGCAGCTCACTAGTTATGCTTTTTATACGGATGTAGATGCTTTGCAATGCAAATTCTGATGCAACCAGACTTATGATGTGTGCAACGTGCATGATGATTCTAGAATCTAGCGACCTCTAAGCTCCTCCTCTAATGTCCTAGCCTCTAGCGTATGTGTGACTACAATTGAGTTTGGGCATAAATCTTTTAAAGAAAATGAGGAGATAGCATTGAGGCTCAAGGAAACAAGTCACTCTCTCTCTCTCTCTCTCTCTCTCTCTCTCTCTCTCTCTCTCTCTCTCAACGCATTTCTGGCCTCTGCATGGCTTCACATGAGAGATGAACACTTTCTATGTACACTTCTTTCTCTCTTTGCGCCACCCACTGCCCTCTCTCCTACTTGCAGCTGTAGCATGCGAGCAGGAGCATGCCCGTTGAAGGGCCGCTATATGCCAAGAGAATCTCAAACCACATCTTGGCCCCTAGCCTCTACCCTTGCACAAACTCCTTGATCATGTCATCCATGCCTTTGTTGCAATAGGCATTGACCAAGACACCTTCCTCTTAGAGGGCCTTACCTCGTTGAATTGCCTCTCTCCTCTTCCTTTGGTCAAAGGGCCTCACCTCACAAATGTCCCTCAAACTTGCACACTCTTCTTGTGGCACATGTTGGCTAAAGTGAGTGCTCTCAAGATGTGTGTGTGTGTGTGTGTGTGAGTGAGTGAGTGAGAGAGAGAGAGAGAGAGAGAGAGAGAGAGAGAGACGTGAATACTAATGGTGATGCTTTTGGGGGGAAGAGGAGCAAACAGAGCTAAAGTATAATATACCAATATTCTAAAAATTTACTAACCATTGAATTTAATTAAAGAATGCATAATGCTAGCTCCTCTTAAGTATGGAACAACAAAAGATACACCAAAAGCAAGTGAATATTTCATAGGAGGAAGAAAATTAAGGGGTATCGAGTGACGGGTTGGTGCATTTTTGCCTTGCATGATGACGGGCAAAGTGTATGATGGCCCTTCCTGTCCGAAAGCCAACTAAGGGAATTCCCCTTCTCTAGAAAGGACAAGGGCACCCTTCAATTTCCAAGCCTGCTCCCCTATGATGTTTGCTAAAGGGGTTGCTTTTTTTATAAGCACTTCTGCCTATCCATATCTAAAAAGACATATCCTAAAAGACTTTTCACGCTTAGACTATCTAGACTCTTAGGTTTTCTTATTTTTCCTATCTTTAAAAAATAGGGAAGTTAAGCCTACATTTGAAATTTATGATTCCTTACACTGATTTGATCTACCTTTTCATGTGACTCAAATCAGCCTTTTCATGTGACCGATTAAAATCTTCTATTCTTTTTAGTTTGTCAATGGTTTCTTGCGTTTCACCGCTTTACATGACTTGACTCCTCTTTCATTCTATTTTAAATTGCCAATCTGAACTTTTATTACCAAAAGAATGATCACTTTGATTCGCCCCTATTCTTGAAGGCGTGCCCTCAAGTTGTAAGGAGAGCTCTGGTAATTGTGCAAAAATTTGCCCCGGCCTTAGAATCCAAGTGCAATATAGAGAAGTCAAGACTTATCTCTCTATCGGAGAACGATTATTTTGACCTTGCAATCTAGATAGGAGAGATTATCTCAAAAGGGACTGTATTCAGATAACTGGAAGCCCCTGTAGGAGTGGACGTAACCCACAGGTAAAGATTTCAATGGGTCCTTGAAAACATAAGCTCAAAAATGAGAAGATGGGAGTTTGTTCTCCTCCCCTTCCAAAGCCGGATTAGAGTGATTAATGCTTTTATGATCCCGTATATTGCTTTCCTCAGCCCCGTGCTCAAGATGGCTAAGTGTCACTGGAAAGAATTCTTAAACCAATGAAAAGTTTTCTTTGGAAGAACAATACGAAAACCTCCCGACCATGGCAATGGGCTAGATGGGAGGCAGTTGCTCTCCCGGTAGACCAAGGAGGGCTCGGCATTCTTAACCCTGTATCCCCTGATGAGGCCCTTTGTGTCAAATTTATGGTCTCATTGGCTAAACAGGACCAAGCTTGGGCTATCATGACCAAGGAAATGCTTGATGTAGTAAAACTGGGATCGAAAGGGGGAAAGTGGAAGGGGGTTGTGATGCACGACAAACTTCTCGCCCCGAAGTGGTCTTATCTTAGATCTGGTGGACTCTCAGGGGAGCTGATGAGGAAGTGCAAAAGAGAAGCTAAGGTTTTTGAATGGGGGGAAGCAACTAGATGCTTTAAGAAATCCATTTTACACCGGTCCCCTTGGCTCTCTAAAATATTAGGGCCACCGCAAAGCCCCTATTGGATAGTAATGGCCAGGAAAGTGAATAATAAGGGGCTCGTTCGACTAGAGCAATTCTGGGATGGCAACAAGAAGTGCTGGAAAACTGTTGACTCTTTAGCCATCCAATTTCAACTGAATGGCTTTAAGATCTTACTAGTCTACAGAGTGATGAAAGAGCTTGATAAGGTGGTGATGCCAATTTGTGAATCCAACTTTGAATGGGACGCTTGGAGATCAAATTAAGTTCTTCAAGTCTGATTTGTTCTTTGGTAGTAACAGGTTGGGAAGTCCTGCTCTTCTTGTCTGCACTCAAATAATCAGGTACTACTTCTTTCACCATATTTGGCAAGCAAAGGAACCGCCGCGTGTTTGAGGGTGATCTGGCTGTGGCAAGCTTTTGTGAAATCATACAAGAGAGCAGAGTGATGATCCACATGATCGGAGGCAAACAAGCCTCAGAGGACTGGTCTAGAACTATACATGTCATGATGACATCTTGTAATAAGTAAAGCGTAGGAGTAGTTGTGGTTTCTCTGTCAAGTAGAAAACTTTAAATCCTTTGACCCTCAAGGCTCGGTCTGAGCTTGAGGTTGGTGTATATTCCTAATGTTCTTTTTTTTTTTTTGCAAAACTCACAATTGTGAGTGGATAGTATTAAGAACAGAAATATACACCAATCCTCAAGCTCAGACCGAGCCTTGAGGGTCAAAGGATTACAAGTAATCTGCTTGGCAGAGAAACCACTCCTACTCCTCGGCTTTACTTATTACAAGATGTTATGTATTGTTCTAGACCAATCCTCTGAGGCATGTTTACAGCCGATCCTGTGGATCATCAATCTGCTGTCTTGCATTATTTCAGGAAATCTTGCCACAACTAGATCCCCCTCAAACACGCGGCGGTTCCTTGCTTGCCAAATATGGTGCAAGAAGTAGTACCTGATTACTTGGGTGCAGACAAGAAGAGCAAGACTTCCCATCTTGTTACTCCCAAAGAACAGATCATTGTTGAAGAACTTAATTTTCCATGTCCTTTGAATCCACTTGCATACTTTCCCAGCCATGCCCCTGATTGCCTGGCATCCCATGAACAGGTGGGCTAGGTCTTCACTGGCTATTCTGCACCCCGAGCAACGATCGGACCGGATGCCTCTTTCTTGTATCTTTACTCCCGTCGGCAGAGCACCCCACATCACTTTCCACAGGAATATCTTCATATACTGAGGCCATCTTGGCATCCAGATGTTCTTCATGACTCCCTCCCATCATTTTTCCGTCCAGTGCCTCTTCCATAATTTGTTGAGGGGGCTACACCAATTAGCCTCTTGCATTAATGCATGGTAAATGCCTTTAGAGTGTGGTTTCCAAAAGAGGCTACTCTCGGGCCATCTCCAAGCTTCCCATTCAAAGTTGGATTCACAAATTGGCATCACCACCTTATCAAGCTCTTTCATCACCCTATAGACTAGTAAGATCTCGAAGCCATCCAAATGAAATTGGATGGCTAAAGAGTCAGCAGTTTTCCAGCACTTCCTGTTGCCATCCCAGAATTGCTCTAGTCAAACGAGCCCCTTATTATTCACCTTCCTGGCCATTTCTATCCAATAAGGGCTTTGCGGCGGCCCCTATATTTTAGAGAGCCAAGAGGATCGATGTAATATGGAGTTCTTAAAGTATCTAGTTACTTCCCCCCATTCCAAAACCTCAGCAGCACTTTTGCACTTCCTCATCAGCTCCCCTGAGAGTCCACCAGATCTAAGATAAGACCACTTCGGGGCGAGAAGTTTCCACTTTCCCCCTTTTGATCCCAGTTTTGTTGCATCAAGCATTTCCTTGGTCATGATAGCCCAAGCTTGGTCCTGTTTAGCCAATGAGACCATAAATTTGGCACAACGGGCCTCCGCATGAGACATAAGGTTAAGAATGCCGAGCCCTCCTTGGTCTACCGGGCGAGCAACTACCTCCCATCTAGCCCACTGCCATGGCCGGGAGGATTTCGTGTTGTTCTTCCAAAGAAACCTTTTCACTGGTTTTAAGAATTCTTTCCAGTTACACTTAGCCATCTTGAGCACTGGGTTGAGGAAAGCAATATACGGGATCATAAAAGCATTGATCACTCTAATCCGGCTTTGGAAGGGCAGGAGACCAAACTCCCACCTTCTCATTTTTGCACTTATTTTTTCAATGACCCATTGAAATCTTTGACTGTGGGTTACCTCCAGCCCTATGGGGGCACCCATGTGTCTAAATATACTCCCTTTTGAGAAAATCTCTCCTGACCAGATTGCAGTGTCAAAAGAGTCGTTCTCCGACAGGGAGATTAGTCTTGACTTCTCTATATTGCACTTGGATCCCGAGGCCACGGAAAATGTTTGCACAATCTCCATAGCTCTCCTAATAACTTGAGGGCACGCCTTCAAGAATAGGAGCGAATCATCTGCGAACATTTTGACTAGTAGCTGGTCATTGCCCGGCAATGCCAGACCTTGAATCTCTCCTCGCGCAGCACTGGCTTCAAGCATTGTAATGAGAGGATGCGACCCGATGGTGAATAGCAAGGGGGCCAGGGGACATCCTTGCTTAATAGACCCTTTAACCTCAAACGATCCCACAATTCTATCATTAAACAGGAGCTCTGATTAGCTGCCACCGCCTAGTGTATGCATGAGAGGACAAAGGCGGGGCCCAAAGCCCAAAGCTCCCATGACTTCTTCTATATAGGACCATTCTATCCTATCATAGGCTTTGTCGAGGTCCAGCTGCAGCAAGATGCACTCTTGCTTGGAAAAGGATGCATACTCTATTCCTACCATTGCTGCCAAGATATTGTCATATACATGTTTGGCAGTGCATGTATATCATGGTTGAGCAAGAAGCAACCTACTGTGGCCACTTCGAGTTGTGAGGCTGAGTACAAGGCAGTCTTCACAGCTACGGTTGAGTGTGTATGGCTCAGACGCCTTATGGCTGATTTGGGTGTTGGACAGGACACTGCCAACACTATCTACACTGACAGTCAGAGCGCATTGGAAGTTGCGAGGAACCCAGTTTTTTATGCTCGCACAAAGCACATTGAGGTGCATTACCACTATGTCAGGGAGAGGCTCTCAGCAGGAGAGATCAGCTTGGCTTATGTGCCAACACAGGACAACCTTGCAGATATTTTCACAAAGGCATTGTCTCGTGAGAAGCTTGAAGCTTTCCACAAAGCTTTGGTCTTACTCCCCTTTGTGGACTGATCCTGTCCTCAAGGCATGGCACTTCCCTTTACTCATGTGCCAGCTCTCATTCACCGCATCACTCCAGGGAGGATTTGTTACCATATACATGTGGTAGTGATGTGTGTGAAC
>NC_140943.1:65968609-66008609 GCF_014529385.1 Adiantum capillus-veneris | reverse complement strand
TGTCTCTATAAAAATGTATGTGTAATACAATTTTGACAACTGATCCTTGTTGGCAATTTTATGGATTTTTACAATTGATCCTTGTCTTTATAAAAATGTATGTGTAATACAATTTTGACAATTGCGGGTCACGACAATTAAAAAATACTTATCATGTGGGTTCAACGTTGTGGATTATTTTATTATATACTTTTTTCACAATTTTACATATAAAAGGGTGTTAAAAAACTATTCTTGAAAAAATACATTACAAATTGAATTAAAAAATGCTCCCTTTTATTGGTGAGAAATTCACACCTAAGGGTTTTATAAATAGTGATTGAACACACGTGATATAGGTTTTACATATAGTGACCTCCCATCGAGGATTCCAAGCTTATCTTGAAGAAAACCAACAAAATTCTGCAAGTTTTAGTATAAATACCATCAATTCTTCAAAAGAGTTTTTAGTGTACCCCTTATTTACTTAAATAATTTTGATCGCGAGAAAAGATTTGGTGCTACCTTTGAGACACCCCCTCCCCCCAACACACACACACACATGTGCTTTCATTTTGAGATTGTTAGAGTCTTGTGCTAGATTAAAAGTAGGCTTTAGTATATTTTTATTGGTCTAAAATTGCAAAATGCTAGCTAGATTCCAAGTTTGCCTTGAAGTAAACCACTAAAATTTTGATAGTGTACATATGAACAATTCCTTAAATTTTCAATTTTTATGGCTATTGGCCTTTGAAAAGCAAAGTTGAGCCACCCAAAATTGGCTTTCACACAAGGATAAGTAAAGTCTGCTTTAAAAGAAAAAGTAAAGTCAGTCCCTTTTTTTTTTAACTTGTGAGATTGAAAGCAGCTCAAATGGTTCACAGGTTCCAAGGTTCAGAGAAATAAAACATTTTGCAAAGTTTTCTTTGAAGTGAACCTAGGAGTGACAAGTGGATGCTTTCTCTTTGCTTGAAAAATTTAAGCCCCTTCATATATAGTATAGAAATTCTATTCATACATACATAAATATATATAAATAAAAATAAATAACTAAATGTATATATATATACTAGTATGTGACCCGCGCGTTGCTGCGGCCAAGGAAACAATGCCTCTATTCTCATAGGGCTATCTTCTCTTCAAAGTGGAACACTATCAATACTCTCTTTCTACACGTATAGTCTATCGCATTTATAAAAGTGATGCATGACACGGCCTCTTAATAAATGTTGCAAAGCATTCTTTGAAACCAAGATTGGAAGCTTCTCGTAGACATTATTTTCATGAGGTGCTAACCCTTGTTCAACAAACTTAGGAGTGCTCTAATTCTATTGGGGTGTATGTGTGTGTGTGTAGAGAGAGAGAGAGAGAGAGAGAGAGAGATTCCTGCTTTTGGTCTACCTTGATCTCGCAATGCCACCAAGCTTGATTATAGAGATTAGATAAGTTAGCATGGTGTAAAGAGATGAAAGCTAAGAGAAGTCAATGTAATAATAAAACTTTTTTTTTATAAATGGAGTGGGTTTTAAAATTGGTTTCAATGATAGGAACGCAATTGGACTCAATGTCTCTGCTGCACTCTCTTACTTGCTTCTATCCTTGTACGTATGTATGGATGTATGTATACATATATATCTTTATGTACAAATAGTACACACACCCACACACACACAGATATATATATATATATATATATATGCTTGAAGCGAAGATTTGTCACATAGGTCTTGAGACATCTTGATATGTTATATATATATATATATATATATATATATATATATATATATATATATATATATATATATATATATATATATATATATATATATATATGCTTGAAGTGAAGATTTGTCACATAGGTCTTGAGGCATCTTGATATGTTCCAATTATGTCTATATGTACACATAGCACGCGCGCGCACACACACACACACCAAGGCTTGGAAAATATTTTTTGTGGACTCATCTTTGGAACCTTTTCACACGTATATAGGCTGACTAACTCTAAATTTGAGGGGGATAATCGCACTACAAATCTCATATCATAACTAAAAATTCCATAATTTGAATTGGCTTGAGAACCTTCTTGTCCAAATTTGAGCCGGCCATTTTTCATTTTGAACAGGCTTTGGATAAAGCGAACCTATCTTTTTCCGAGCCCTGACACACACACACACACACACACATATATATATAGATATATATGCTTGAAGGAAAGATTTGTCACATAGGTCTTGGCATCTTGCTATTGTTCCAATACAGTAACTATGAAATTTAAAGTTTCTATGCTCCCCTCGTCCCCCCCCAAAACCCTCTAGTTGAAGTGACGATCCCATGTGGACATTTAGACAGGAGAAGCGAATTTCTTTTTCTCATTTTTTTGAAAAGAAAAGTATAGATGGCTATGATTGGTCTCTCTCTCTCTCTCTCTCTCTCTCTCTCTCTCTCTCTGCGCCATCGGATAGATCTTTGAGATCTAATTGGATGTTCCTACAATATTTCAAATTCTCATTTTATCAGAACATGTATGTACGTGTGTGTGTGTGTGTGTGTGTGTGTGTGTGTGTGTGTGTGTGTGTGTGTGATTCTCCTTTTATCAAAATGTGTGTGTGTGTGTGTGTGAGAGAGAGAGAGATAGAGAGAAAAGGTGAAACAAAAATAACTTTATTCTTACCCATCTTGTGAGACATATCTTTTGGGATTGTTCCAACGGCATTAAAACCTTTTTTCCTCTCTCTCTCTCTCTCTCTCTCTCTCTCTCTCTCTCTCTCTCTATAGATATTCACTTTTGTTGAAGACTTGTCTTGTAAATTTTAAAGTCACTTTAAATTGTTCCTACACGCATTCATTTTAATCTGTCTTCCTCTCTCTTCATGCGTCATTTGTTGGACTTTGCATTTCAACACATTAAATATAACACTAAAAAATTGTCCTCCTCTCTCTCTCTCTCTCTCTCTCTCTCTCTCTCTCTCTCTCTCTCTCGTGCGCGTGCGCACGTCGCGCGCACGTTGATTTTAGATTGCGACCCTCATTTGCCAAAATTTAAGGAATTTACAGATTTTTAAGCATGGCCCACATGTTAACTCTTAAAAATAAAAAGAACAAAATATCCAAGAATTGGTAAAAGGTCCATCAATTGGGAAATCTCTCTACCAATTTGGGGAGTTAATGTGAGGGTTGGTCTTTGTCGAGCATTTAATCCATTTTCTACGGGTGAAAAACTTTAGCTATCCTTTCAAAAATATATTAAGTCAAAAATAATACCTTGAAAATTTGAAAAGTGCGTGAGCTCAACGGTAAAATCTTTCTTTCTCTCTCCCCCCTCATAAATATACATGTGTATGCACACACACACACACACACAATGTGATGGTCTCTCTCTCTCTCTCTCTCTCCTCTCTCTCTCTCTCTCTCTCTCTCATGGTCAACAATGTGGATAACGACCCCTGCATTTGCATGTCATGCATGCCCTCAAAGCGAGACAATCCCAAGTCGACGTTACGTGAAATTTTTCTTTTTTTCAAGCTCTTTAAAAAAATACATACTTCCAAAATTTTCTAAAACATATCAATATTGGTCTTGAAAAAAGCCCCTTAAAAAGATAAAGCCAAATATATCTTCAAAAATTACATTTCTATTAAATAAAAAAAATCACTAAAATTCTTCTTTTTTTGTTATATGTTCAAAAAGTAAATTCACATTAAGTAAGAAAACCTCTACTAAAGTTATCCCCTTTTTGTTTTATGTGCAATCAAACTTCAACATTTATTTTATGTAGAATACAAAGTCTTTTGACTTTACATTTGAAAAGGCTTGTCATTTCTTACATTGCAAAGGTTGTCATTTCTTACAATCTTACCTTTTACTTTTGCATTTTAGATTAGATGTTTAGTAAGGTGTTTTTGAAATGAATCAGAGAGTGACACGTGGACACCCTTTGGTTTTGAGGGTTCTTAATTTGATTTGGTAGGCTACTCTCTCTATACATTGCATTTTTATGTTCTCGTTTTTGTTTGTCTTGTACATGATGGCCACATGACGAGGACATGGCCTTTTGGTAATCGTGTGAGTAGATTACATGATTGGAGGTTTCCTATGTAGTGTGATATACATGTCACACCACCACTTTGAGGTTAGTTGGTTTGATTACTTTGACACTATTGAGAGTGTGCTAGATTTTGGTGTATAAGAATATCCTTAAATCTCATGTGGGAGCCCAAGATAGGTGGACAACTTTTTTTGGCAAAAGTGATTATGTGATGGAAATCCTATGTGAGAGCCCAAGAAAGGATGTATGGACTTTTTTTGAGAACGAGGTCTCCATACAAAGGAGACTTTTTCAACATTTTTAAGATTTAATTTTTTTTAAAGTTGCATTTTGCTTAAGCATAGACATGGATTCATATCACATATAATTGTTTGGTAATTGAAGGAATGCACTATGCAATATAGACTTTCTTCATGTCGCAATGATCTTTAAAGACATTGCTAGTGTAACGCGAGTGTTCAAGAGCTCAAAAAAATGGTTTTGATTGTAAAACCTCAAAATTGAAAAATTGCAAATATGAAATCCCCAGCTATGTGTAGCCGCCCTTGTGTAGACAAGTCGAAGTTGAATTCCCCCATGTGCCCATGTCTGGACGCCCTTGAGAAGACAAGTCCGCCTAGAAATCGGCCACATCGGTCATTTTATTCGGCCACTGGCCAATCGATCGTCGATCGTTTTTTGATCACTTTCCGATCACCATCCAACCATAACATTCTGGCAAAAAGGGAATATTTTGGCAAAGCTCGAGAGTGGGCATGAATTTTTGGTTTTACACACAATGGTGCTCCTCATAATGCCTTACAAATGTGCGTTTTTTAGACTAAAAGTTACAAGGTGTAAATCAGGCTCCATACTTAAGAAATAATTGAGGACTATATTGCTTCCCTTGTTGCTTGCTGTCTAAGTATATCTCTGTTGTTGAAATTTGAGTTTTATCTTCATCTCCCTATACTTCGCTTTTCTCTTTGTTTTGGACATTTTGATTTCCTCTTCCTTCTTTTCACACTTTGGATTTGATTTTAGTTCAAGATTTTTCTTTTTCTTGATTTTTTCTCAATCCAAGATTTGTGTCAAATAGTCGCAAATTATATTGTCCTTTATGTAATCATCTACTCCTACCAGTGTAGGGTATTGTTTCTTGTTTGTCACAAGGTGCATGGGGTATTTTTCTCAATTGTTTTCTCTCTTTGTTCTTTGACGAGTATCACAAGATTCCTTCCCCCAATCCCCATATATAGACAACCCATCCACCTCCAATGGAGGTTGATCAAATAATATTTGTTTCAAGGGAGCCGATTTTTTTCCCAAACTTGTATGGTTTGCTCCTCTAACCTTTTCTCGGAGATTTGCTGGCCATTCTTCATCTACATGTGGGATTATTTCCATCCCCTCTTCTAAGTTTTGAACTATTGGTACAGTCTCTTTTTCATCATTCCCAACTATTATTGAAGTTATGACCTCATCAACCCTTGCTTTTGTGCTCTCTCTTCATTCCAATTTGTTTGAGAGTTGCTTTTGAGATTCCATGATTTCTTGAGTGATTTTGAGTAATCTCTCAAAAGCTTCGAGTCTAGATCCTTAAAACTTAGAATGTGGATAATTTTTCCATTCATTTTCTATGTTTTCCCCCGGGCATCAACACCTACTTGATGCACTTCTAGGGCTTCATGTATGGGTTCATAGAATGTATCTACCAAGACATATCCTGCCAGCTTAGTTGAGGATTCCTCTTTCTTTTTTACCTCTAATTTGGTTTTTTTTAATAGTTTCTTGGGCTTAAGCCTCTAATTGACCATGGAGTTTTCATTTCCTTTCCTCGTTTCTTTGTCTCCTAGCTTTTTGCATTTCTATTGAAGACTTCACAATTTTACCTAGGTGTTTTGTTTTGTTTCTCTGTTCTTGTAGTTTGCTCTTGCCTTTGTTACTACCTTGACAAGTATCATTGGTTCACTCTCTAATCAACTTGTTGGAACCACTTCAAACAAATTTATAGGCATATTTGCTTTGTTACTAGTTCCTTGGGCATTCTTTAGGGAAGTAGCCTCCCATTTTTCTACATTTCAAGAAATAATAGAATGGTGGTGGCATCAATCCTTCTCTATCATGTTGAAACTTGTTTTTTGAGTGGTTCGGTGCTCCATACTTTTGGCACTCCTTAGTTCTGTATGGTGGTGGAAAAGCTCTCACCATTGGTGGCCTAAACACCTAGTTGGCTAAAAAGTAAATAGAAGGGTTTTTAGGTTGTGCATAGTATATTGTCTCATAGATTGAGATAGGTTGTGGGTCATATAACCTTACTCTACTACTTCTGAGGAACTAGACTCTTCATAGGAAGCTACACGTATAAGTGCATGTGAGTGTTTTTCCTTAGTTCATTTGCCTACATCATTTTGATGATGTAGGCAAATGATAATATCATAAACTGCGTATTAATGAGTGTTCTTTCATTTTGATGATAATATCATAAAATGCATAGTAGTGAGTGTTCTTTCCTTCGTTCATTTGTCTACATCATTTTGATTGAAAAATCATTAATGCATGGTAGTGGAGGTTGGTGCCCCCATCCCGGCTGGTGGGCTCTTTTCATTATGGCCATTGGTCTGTACCCTTCTGCCTAGTTTGGTGGGTACTTGAAAATAGGTTGCCCTTTCTACCTCATGGCACATATTGCATATTCCCATCATAATTTTGTTTATAATAGCACTCTTCTATCTCATGATTGGTCCATTTCCCCTCTATGACAAACCATTTTTTGTTTTATCTTGGGGACATAGGTTGAGCTAGTGGTGGGACATGAAGTTTCTTGTGATTTCATAGGCATATGCTTTGGTAGTTGTGCCAAAGTTTGCATGACTATCTTCAAAGATTCTTCCAACTCTTTGACCCTTCCTCTTGTTTTGAAAAGATCTCGTAATTATCTCCCAAATCTATTGCATCACATATGTAGGAATGTAATGTCATGTGTTTCATACTATATAAGCTAGCATGCCGGTTTTTGTTGAGAGTCCCCTCCAAAAACAAGCATACTAGTCTTTCTTGTCCAAGTAATTCTTTTCAAGGATATCATGCAATGTATTTTTTAACATTACTTGTGTAGTCTCATACTTTTCCCTATGTTTTGCTTGGGTTGTCAGAGATTTAAGTTTGGGTAATAGTGTTATGTTTGATTCCCATTTTTGAAATACTGCCTCAAATGTACTGCCAATGTGGGTAGGTTGGTTATGGTTCCATTCTCTATGTTTTGGAACCAAACTAAAGCTTTTTTTTGCGTGAATTCAAACCCCTCATACTGAGTGTGGAATTCATAAACTTTCACTGCTTTGATAAATTGTCTAAAGGGGGCTAAGTTGTTATGTGGATCCCCATTCCCATAGTACTTCTTCATCCATTTTGGAAAATATGTAGGCCTCATTTGCCTTTGGTGTACTAATTGTATTCTTCTAGTTAATGGTGCAATTGATCCAAAATCATTGAGAAAGATAATCAATTGGTGTGACTCACTAAACTCTTGCTTGGTTCTGCCATCACCATTTTTTTTCTTATCACGTGTGGCTTGGGTCCCTTCCTTAACCCAATCTCATGGTATAAGGTCATCCAACTCCTTGATTGAACCCTTTCATTGTGCATCGTATCAATGGAGGGTCATTGAACCTCCATTATTCCTTTCCAAGGCTTATAATAATTCACTAAATATCTCTAATACAATGTAGTATTAGTGTCCTCCCATGTCATGGATGTGAATCCATTATTGTATTTGTCTCTATACCTGAAGAGAGGAATCTATTCCTCATACTTTTTAAAGAGATATATATATATGACCTTGCTCTCCATGAGAATTGATGGTGTTTTTTACCCATAGCATTTCACTGGTGTCCACGTGTTGCTAGTAGTAGACTCCCAAGATGGCATTGTCATTTTTCAATCGTCTCATAATCCTTAAGTTAATAAACTTATGAAAGGTGGTGCTTCCATGCTATCCTCACTAGGGGCCTACCTCCAGCCTTATTTCCCCATTTCTCCACAATGTCTTGGTTTTCTACCATTATGTACATTTTTTTATCCTTTGAAATTCATGTAAAATTTATCATGTTTATTTTTACAAATGTCTTTCTTGAACTCTATATCATGGTCCTCTACCCTTACACATGGCCGATCTTCTTGAACTCTATATCATGGTCCTTACACATGGCCGATCTTCTTGGATCTAAGTAGATACAAGCCCCATGATAATTTAGGTTCAAAAAGGTCAAGATGTATCTATACCTCATGGGTGGGTTTGAGCCCCCAATCCTCGAAGCTATTTCCAAAGACATTGACGGAGCAAGGTAGGTATCTTGCATCTCTTTGAGGATAGTAGATGGTCTATCTCCTTGGTTCACACTCTCTTCCATTGAGGATTTTTCATCAACCTTGCCAAATTCTTAACACTTTGCTGGCTCTCAAGCTCATAAAAACTCTCAATGACTTCTTGGTTGACAACAAACCAAAGACATTGACGGAGCAAGGTAGGTATCTTGTATCTCTTTGAGGATAGTAGATGGTCTATCTCTTTGGTTCACACTCTCTTCCATTGAGAACTTTCAACGACTTCTTGGTTGACAACAAACCAATGATTGACTCCTTTTTGGTCGGAGAATGTTCGTAGCCAGTAATTATTGGCTGGTTGCTTTCGTACTATCACCAATTTTGCAATTAGATACTGAAGCACATGAAGGTTTCAAACTCACTTTTTACTTCAAGATAGAACCACTTCTTTACTACAAACAAGAATTTTCAACATCATCCTATTTTGCTCATGCCCAAAATAGGCATGCCTATTGGTCTGAAAACTATTTTGGGATTTTGACTTAGTTCTTGGTTTTTTATGGTTTCCGAGGGGAGTTATACTCCTCTACCAAGTTTCACTGTGTTTTGTTTTCTAGAATGTGTTTTATTCCCAATTTTGAGGCGTTCGAAGGTTTTTGATTGTATTTTGTATCTTTTCTCATTTTGTAGCTCTAAATTACTTCAAATTAAGTCGATAGACTCTTAATGTCATGTAAAAGGTCTAGGTCAAGTCAAAACGTCAAAAAGGTCTTCTCAGGTGAGAATGTAAAATAGACACGCCTATTTTTACTTACACCAAAAAGTGATTTTTTGACCCTTATGATGATATCCCGGGTTATTACACACTATTAGGTTTCCACTAGAGAAACAAATTGACTTTTAGTCGTTTGAATCTTAAGTTATCCCAATTTTAGTGAACTCAGTGATGTCCCTGGATCTAGTGATCCAAATGACTTCCAATTTTTTGGTTGTGGTCTATACAATGTATACATCCATGCTACATGGAGAAAAGTGTTATTTGGGTCCCACATGGGTGCACTCAAGATAGGCGCGTCTATTTTGGATGGTGAGATCGAGAGATCTATCTCCACTTTTTTCACATATACCTCCTATTAGCAATATATGGAGCATATTTGGTGAAGTGACTTGTGAAAAATGAGTGTAGTTGTTGTGATGTAAAATAGGCATACCTACATTCCAAGGTGGCCTATAAGTTACAATTTCCAATTTTGGTGCATATTTATGTTCCTTGTTCTGTTTGGAGTATTTTGGTAAGCTTTGATCTAGGAGTTGGGTTTCAAACTTGTCTAGCCAAAATAGGCATGCCTATTTTGTCTTTGGCTAGATGGCTAGAATATGGCAAGATGCAATTTCTTTAAGCACATATGCAACATTGAATTTTTTACTTACCCTACTCCTACTGTAACAGAAAAAATTCATAAGATGATAAAGAAACAATAGTCTCCAAAATTTACCATCCTAGTTTGGCATTATCCTTATGAACTTGTCTCAAATTTCAAGGATTATCCACCACCCCTTTTCCTAATTAGACTATAGCTACCAAGGTCCTTGGCAAGTATCCCTACTCCCTAGTACCCTACACAGTCAGTGAGTTTCCTTCTAACCGTGCGCAATCAAAAAGACGATTACTCTAGATTAAAAAAAGAAGAAGTAATGGGGTTTACTTGTGATTGCATTGGGTTTTTCCATAGTTTAGGTTGCCTTGTCCCTGCAAATGGCACCAAAATGTGGGCAGGTTGGCAAGCCTCACCATATCCATGGCAGCAAAATAAGAACCACAGACACATAAAATGTCAATCCGTGGGACGTACCTGACCCAACTAGTGCATGGAGGCTACAAGAGGGAGCTAACCTCATGAAAACACAGTCCATCTTTGACACCAATCCAAAGGGTTGATCTCAAGTGTTTGTCAAGCACCAAAAGCTAGTCCACTTTCTTGCAAGCCTCAAGTGATGGTTAGATAGCTATAGTACCCCAAATACAATCAAATTTGCTACAAGAATAGGCCACACCATAACAGACATCCTCATGTAGATAAACTCCTATTTTTATGTCTTGGAAAAATTGAGTTTGTTTTATATAGCCTATTTTTAGCAGGTTTGTTTGTGAACCTAAAGCATTCTATAACATCCTCTACGCAAAATCTGTCTATTTCTATACTTGAAACTTTTGATCTAGATATGCTAAATGTACATTACAAAACATAGATAGACGCATTCAAATTCACAAAATACCGCAAGAAAGTTGTGTAAAATTGACTGCAAATGTGTAGCTATGCCAAGAATTGGAATGCCACATTGTACAAGAGAGATACCAATGAAAGAAGCAAGAGATTAAACACAAAAAAACAACATTGTTGTACTCTCACTTTTTATTATCCAAAAACTTAGGGTATTCTTAGAAAATTTAAATTTTATACTTTATTTAAGGTTTAAAAATGATGGGTTGAGTCCAACTTGGGGTAAAGTGAGGCTAGAGATCACATCTAGGTAATGAACACTTACAATCTAGAAGCTCGTGACCCCAATTATCAACTATACATCTTTGAATGAATAGAAGAAAGTACAATGGTTGGACTCTATTGGATTTTCATTCATAAATGAAGATAAAATTATAAGTGTTTGGCTCAAAAGGATAGATAATATTAGATTTGTTAGCTTGGGTGCTAATACAGAGGGTTAATAGAAGGATGTATTCTATCTGAGGACTTTGATACATGGTGCTTATGAAAATTGTCTTCTATTGCTACATGTTTTTTCTTTGGTTGTGAACATAGTTCTTTGTACATGTCATATGTGCTACTTGATGGCTTACAACACTAGTTTTGATTGTTCAAATAAATGTTTTGGAGGTATTTACTTTTTAATACCTAGAGTGTTTTGAAAGTTTGAGTGGCTTTGGTGGTTGCACATGGTATCTACTGTAGTTTTAATGGTTAGGAAAGTCCTTGTGATTTGAGGTAGTTCTCATAGTTTTGGTGAGTTTTTTGGTTTTGGTTGAAGTATCGTTTGTCTTTCTTATGTTACTATTTCTAGGTTTTGGTTGTTGTGTGGCCTTTTGTGGGCCACACAAAGTCTTCATACTCTGAGATGTATTCTTTTGGTGCCTTTGATACTATTCTACAAGTACTATGACACTTTTTGATAGTCATTGGTTTCTTTTGGTGTGTTTGAGTATTTGGTGAATTTTGGTTTTGGTGTGTTTGAGTTTTCAATCGCTTTTGGTGTGTTTGAGTATTTGGTACGTTTTGGTTTAGGGTATCTATTAATGCATCTTTCACTACATTTTTGGTGCTTCTTTATATTCTTTTTCGGTGTTTTTTTCACAATTGCAGATTTTTTGTATTGTCTTTGATAAATTTGGTGCTTTTGAAAGTTTTGGAAAATATTTGGTACTCTTTAATTTTCATTAGTTCTTTTGATGATGTTGGAGTTGTTTTATTATTTTAGTATTGTTTGTTGACTATGGATACTTTTGCTGCTAAAGCTCATGTACCAGTCTAGTGTATTAATATATGCTAACCTCTTACTTTGTATTTACAAATATTTTTTTGTAGAGCGAGGTTTGGACCAAAAGCCTCCTTGATGTTGGGGAGCATGGTGAGAGAAGCCTGTATTTCCAAAGCTCCTAAAAAAAGTATGGTAGAAGCATACACAATATAACAAAGAAAATACTATTTTGGTGGATGAATCATGCTACAAATCATTGGAGAATGATTATGCTACACTTCGGCTTAAACCCACCCCTCCAGAGTACCAAGTTCGTGAGGTGAGTCTCGCCCTAGGCCCCAAAGCCTATAAATGGTGGATGAAGCTTAAGAAATGGTTAAAATTTTAGAAGATCGAGCTCAATTTGAAAAGGTATTTTTGGAAGAGTTTTTACCCAAAAATGAACTAGAGAGTCAGACCTGCTTTGCCTTTTAGAGCATGCCTTTCTAGGGATCTTAAGTTTAGAAAATGGTCCTTTTTTTTTGCATTGCCAGGACCAAACAATTGCATCCACAGTTTCTCACACTTATGGGTCCTTATAGTTGACAACCCAAAAAAACTTTCCAAAAATTAGTGTATTCTTGAGTATCTGTCATCCCACTCTTTCTCATGCAAGGTGCCCAATATTTGAATCAAATATTTTTTTTAGTTTGTCATGATGTAGGCTCATTATTAATTTTGGATAAAGTCATTTCAAGCCAAACCATGTTTTAGGTAACTCTCAACTTCTTTGAAAACGTATTGAATATGGAATCTCTGTCCTCATGTGTATGCCCAACCATCAAAAAATCCTAGGTGGATGGTTTTGAAACCCCTCTTGCAACAAGCATTGACAAATAGGCAAATAAGTATCAATTGTTTTTTCCCCTGCACAAGTATCTCGCTGTTGCAGCAGGTTCTCTGGTAGCTTGCAAAATGTTGACCTTAATTCCTCTTCTATGGTTTTTGATGGTTGCACAATGGGCTCTTTTCCATCACACAAGTTGTGGTATTCCAAAGCATCCCTTGAGTTCAAAGCATGTAGTAGTGAAACAATGCTCCTTAGAAGTCTATTTGTTACTAGATCACCAAGAGGTTGCTTATTGATCCTCTCTTGGTTATGTAAACAATTAAAAATTTAGCCAATTGTGATATTTGGATTAGTTTCCCACAAACCATTCAAGACTAAGTGTCCATAATGACCTTCTTTATGTCCATGAGTTATCATACCTATTAATGCCACATGTAAATGTATCTTGAATCCACACCCTTAGTAACGATATGTAATCAAGTAACGACAGTCTTCTTTTGATCCATATTATCATGGATTATACATACGTATTTTTGTGGTTGAGTTTTTGAATATGTGTGTCGTGCATATAATATAAGCTCCTACAGCTCTTTTGTTGTGCCATGTGAATCTCTCTCTCTCTCTCTCTCTCTCTCTCTCTCTCTCTCTCTCTCTCTCAAGAGGAGCTCTCTCTTCAAGAAAAGTTTTAGCTTCTAACTTTGCTTTGTTTGAACTATAAATATTGCACTTAGATAACTCACTTGCCTTTGTTAAAGTGACATGTGGGTATTCTTTGTTCCAAATTCTACCAAAAGAAGACAAGGATAACTTCTTCTCATAGCCCATTTGGTCAAGTGTCGTCTTGATTTTGCTTAAGATATCTACCTGACCACATCATCTTTAGAAACACTTGCTCTCTAAAAATTGCACATCCGGCATCACCAAAACCCTCCTTTCAGCTTCTAATAGGAGCCATCAAATGCTCCTCAAAGGGGGCACCAGAATATGGAGAGGAGGAATGGAAACACAACCATATTGCCTCTCTATGGCCTAGGATGATCACAACACCCCAATCCACTCAAAATCACACCAAAATCAACAAAATTTTCTCCACACAAACCCTAAATCACAAAAACAACAATCCTACCCACACCTTGAGGAATCCCAAGCCGCACCGCACCAACACAACTTCAATCACACACACCGACTCCACACAATGCTTCTCTCTCACTCACTCTTTACACCACACAAGAGAACGGTTTGAGGGCCCCGCAGTAGAACCCCGAACCTCATAGATCTCACCTTCCCGCAGCAGATCCTCGCCGCACGGTCAGATCCCGCGAAGTTTGCAGATTCAGCCCGGAAAACACAGATTTCAGCATCTGCGTTTTCAGCACGTCGTCGCGCATCGTCGCCATTGACATCGTCACCGACATAGATTCAGAATCCAGCAGATAAAGATTTGCAGATTTCAGCCATTAGCATTTTCAGATTTCATCCCGTCTCGTTGTCGACATCGTCGGCAAGTCTAAGAATTGTAGAGATTTGTGCAATCATAAGTAGACCTCTCTCACAATCGAGAGAGGGGCCCTTGGAGGAGGGTTTAACAACATCCCTGGTCTCGTATTCTCTTCTCTCTATCTCTCAGTCTCAGCACCTTCATTCACAATGTTCACCACTTTGTTTGTGTCATTTGCACTCTCTCATTACACGACGGAAGGCTCTCCCTTCCCTAAGTAAAAAGGAACCCTTGAGCACAGTTCGGAGCACTCATCTTGAGCAAAGTTCAACATTCACTTTCGCTGCACCTTACAATACCGGTCCTACAAAAGAGCAGACAGAGCTATTGGAATTTTATACCCCGGACTTAGTAGCCTCTCCTACCCTTCATCGCGCGCTCCCGTCTTCATCGCTGTGTCTTACAGGGCATAAGCCATAAAGAACCCAAGACTTGGAATTCATGGATTCAGCAGAATATTTGCAGTTTTTGCCCAACGAACTCCACGACATTCTTTCGCAGCATCCTCAGTAGAATCTTTCGATGCTTCAAAGTTTTCAACAATTTTTGAACTACACGTTACCCCCTTTGATGCCCCAGGTGGTACCTCCTCCTCCGGCATCAGAAAGTACGAGAGCTTCCAACTGGCAAATTTCTCAGCCGTCTTTTCCGATCGAGGAGTTTTTAGGAATATGGTGCAGCCATCTGACCCTCATCCAGTGCAACCGCCTTTGCCACCGCCATTGCCTCCACCACCACCACCGCCACTAGGCTACAATGGTTGGAGCCCATATGGATACCCTTATTATCCATACCCGGGATATGCGCCTAACCAATCCAAAGATTTCAAAGATGGCGGCACGACAGTCAAATTTTTCATTTTTTCCGGGGTGAAAAATCACAAGAAAGCATTGCAGTTCCTACACCAATTCGACAACATCTATTCTTTAGGGAACAGTACAGAAGAATCCAAGATTTCTCGAGCAGCAGGATTTCTTAAAGATAATGCTATGCAATGGTGGAGTTCAATGGCGACACAACCGCATCCTCCAAGGACCTGGCAAGCTTTCAAGACAGTTTTTACACGTAGTTACATGACTTCTATGTTTGAAGTCCGGATTTTGGCAAAGTGGGGCAACTTGAAAATGCTTGCCACCGAAACCATGGACGAATATAACCAAAGGTTTCTCGACGTGTACCTTCCGACGTCCTTCTTTAGATCTGTTCCCTTGGAGGCCCAATGCGAGCGATACACCATTGGACTACCATCACCATTGCAGGAATATTGTCTATCCAAGCAAGTCTCCACCATGCAAGAACTTATGGACCATGCCGCGGTCGGCTACAAACTGATGAAGGGAAAGCTAGAGTTTACCACAGAAGAATCTCCGGCCACTAACCACAACTCTCAGCAACAACGAACAAATTTTCAAGTCACGTGAAAATCAACCGCAAAGGCCTCGTTTGACGCTTCAACAACGAGACACCTTACTACAAGAAGGCTGATGCTTTGGATGCTTTCAAACAGGGCATAATCATTCTAATTGTCCCAAACGCACTGATAGACCAGAGGAGCCGACGCCCGCACCAATGGTCGACAGACCACAACACCACCTCCTGCTAAGAGAGCTAGACCCGCTACTGGACTAGTTCCTGATATTTATGGCATACGCCTTGAGAGTACAAATGAATTGTGTCGAGCATATGGCAAAGTCAATGGCTTCAAAGCCCTTATTTTCTTTGACCCCGGAGCTACAAAGAACTTCATCCATCCAGAATTCTTAAAGCAGATGCACTTTGATTATGATGCAGAGGGTGGAGAAATTGAAGTTGAGCTAGCCACAGGGCAAACTCAAAAAGTAGTACCGCCTCTTCCAGTGACTATTCAAGATTATCATGGAAAAGCTGACTTCCACATCATGAAGTTGGGCAATTGCGACGTTCTCTTGGGCATGCCTTGCATAGTTACCCGGAACAGGAATGGGGAACGGGAACGGGAGGGTCCGGAACAGGACGAGAACGGGGAGGAGGAGGGGAGACCGGAACGGGAACAGGGCCGGAACGGTCCACCTAGAGTAAGGCTTGAATTACCTCCTGTCATAAAATCTAATATCTAACTAACCCAAATGATTTTCTCATATTAAATTGATCACTTAATGTGGGAGAATAAACGGGAACAAGTGTTAAGATATAGGTATGTGCTTTTAGATCTATCTCAATACGGGGCCAATGTAAAGGGGCCCAAAAGGGAGATGGTCTATCAAAGAGCAAGGCTAAACAATGGAGCATAAGACCTTAGGGTTAGCTTCATTGAAGACCTCCAATAAATGTGTGTAAAAGTCCTTTGACCTTAAGTAAGCTAGGGCTGAGCTTGAGGTGGGAACCCGGCCCAAGCTCGAGGTGCTTGTCCTGCTTGAGGTGCTTGTCATGCTTGAGGTGTTTTTCATGCTTGAGGTGCTTGATTAAGATTCTTGAGGTGCTTGACTGGCTCCATGCTTGAGGTGCTTGACTTGCTGCATGATTAAAGTACTTGAGGTGCCTTGAGAAGCTTGCCTGAGATGCTTGTGGGAACCCCCCCTAGTTCAAGTGCTTTGTCATGCTTGGTGAGTAAGGTGCTTGATCACCTAAAAGTCAAAAGCATTCCTACAAGAGGGGGGGCGAGCCCTTTTCCTAGGGCCTAGAGAGAGAACACCCACTCTCACACACAAGGGAAGCCCATCTTGAAGAGGCAGCAAGGACACATGTCAGGCCCCTACCCATGTTACCTTCATGTGTTGCTTGAAGCCTATTGGCTAGGCTTCAAAGGGGTCCAATGATAAATTACATGAATTATCTAATTGTTTTAGCATTTATCAAGTCCTCTCTCTCAAAGGGGAAAGGGGGACACTTGTCCCAAGGCTACCCATGTTGCTTGTAATGGCTCCTGCTTGTGATTGGCTAGGCCTGGCGGGGTCCAATGAGCTTCAGGCATGAGCTACAAGGGGGGGTCGACCCAAGCAAGCTAGGGGGGTGCCTAGGGGGTATACTCACCCACACACACTCACAAGCACTCTGATTGTGTGATATGCAAAGTGCAAGAGCTCCCTCTCCAGGCAAGTAGAGGTTGAGAGCCTACACCAACACTCTTGGCTATGGAGTGCAAATCCAACCAAGAGCCATGCTTCAATGCTTAAGCTTGCCATCTCCTTCTTCTTCATTACTATGCTATTATGTATGCTAGCAACAAGAGTATGATAAGTGAGGAACTAATTCTTTCTCCTACGAAATGTTTCTTCTTCCTCTTCCCTACCCTCATTCCCTGCTAGCTCTCTCCACCTTCGAAGGTGTTTGAGGTCTTGGGACTGAGGCTTGGGATAGTTAAAGCTTTCTTCAAGTTTATGTTATGTTTGTGGTGCATGAAGCCTTCCATCTTCATGGCATCACCTAGGTCACAAGGAACACAAAGACTGTATTGTAACAAGTCTCTCTTTATGGGAGAAATCATAATACAAATGCCTATTGGAGGGGGGACCGGCTCCACATAAATCCGGTCCTCAATTGTTGTCATGTTCTCTAAACTCTCTCTCTTGCAAAAGTATTGTCTATGCCAAGTTAACTAATTGCTATGATTATGTTGCTATCTTCAATTATGTATACCCGCTATGCTCACAAAATCATTTCTTGAAAGTACTCTCATTAAATTCCGCTATTCTCAAATTGAATAGGCAAATTCCATTACACCTCCATTCAGCTTAGTCCCAAATAAACTCCTAAACAATCCCAAAACTGCCCCCAAATTTGCCCCTAACCTACCCTCAAACTGCACCAAACATGTTCCCTGAACAGCCCCAAATTTGTCCCCAAAAGCCCACTTTTTCCCCCCAAATGCCTACTTTTGCCCGTTCCGCCCCGCGTTTCGCCGTTCCACCTCATGTTCCGCCTCGTTCCCCCCATTCTGGAACACCGTTCCGGTTACACCCCATTTCGGAGCGGCGTCCCGTTCCCATCTCCGTTTCGGGAACGGGACTCGTCCAAAACGCCGTTTTGGGAACGTTTGGGCTCTGTTCCCCCCGTTCGTTGTTACATTGATGCCTTGGCACGAGAAGAATGATGCGACTCTCCAAGTTCGGAACCGAACCATCACCGTAATGTAGAAGGACAAGCCAGTCATCCTCAAGGCTCAAAGTTTGGTTGTCCAAACAAAACCTCGAATAAACTCTCTCTACTTGTTTTTCTTTATAGCTAGAAAGTATTGTTTGTGAAAATTTGTTTGAAAGGGATGGTATCTGTTTTGAACTTGTTTTGGTGCCGATTTAAAATGTTTGACTCTGGTTTTAATACTGGTTTCAATGATTGGTGATTTTACTCCCGGGTGGAGTAGTGAGAAATGATGATTGAAAAGTGTTGTTTTTACTCATGGCCCGGACCCTTGTGGTTATTTTACGGGGGGAGTATTGTATTATTGTTGTGACTCCTAGCCCGGACCTGGATGGTTATGCGCGAGGAGTATTAAGAAGTCTGAGCAGTGGTTACTCTCAGCACCTTCAAACGACGCAGGCTGCGGTCTGGAGGGCGTTTGGTTGTAAAAGGCCTATATATCTCCCGGCCCGGACCTTTTTAGGTTATGCAGCAGGAGTGATGAGGGAGTCGTTGAATATCTCCCGGCCCAAACCTTGTTAGGTTATGCGGGAGGAGTGTTCATCGCCGGCTTTATGTTTCTATGTCTTGTAACATGCATATGTGAGCATTTGTGTTGCATTGTGATGTGCCAACCATTGAATATTCCTAATTGGATGAGATTGCCTGGGTATTTAATTTTAGTGCATCAAGACACCCGTGGAAGATCAATACGGTCTGGGTGTGATGGCTAATTTTACTACGACGGAATATCGAGAGTTCTGATCTGGACGAAAGGAAAAGCTAACTCCTTGATCAAAAGAGCCAAAATGAGAAGCTAACTCCTTAACAAAAAGAGCAAACTGATTGTCCCTCGGAATGTCCCTCCACCCTCGGAAAGTTTTTTTAAGCTAACTTGAGTTGTTTTGCAAATATGCTGTAATCGCGGACAATTACTCTCTTCCAAGAAGGGGAGATGTCACAAACTGCTGATGTGTCAAAGCCTAAAGAATGGAGCCAACTTATAGATGCCGGCCAAGGGGCCTAAACCCTAAGAAGAACAAGTAGCAGAAGAAGAAAAAGTCCTACCAACTTATGGGGACCCCGTCCGATGGGGCCCCAGTGACATAAAGGGATTAAAATAAAGCAAGACTCACACACACAAACACACGCAAAGCTGATGATGTGGCAGCTGCACGGTAGTTTCAAAAATTACGTTGGCTGATGACATGGCAAGCTGTACGGATCTCTGTAAATTACGTTGGCAGCTTTGGCATTGCTTTGGGACAAAAAGCTTTTGAGTTTTGAAGGCTTTTCACTGTAACTGCTTTTCAGGCCAAGGGCCTTTAAATATGAGATTAGGGCTCATTCTCTGGCATGCTTCCTGGAGAAAGTGCAGAGTCTGGAGTACCGGCTTGTACTGTGTTGATGCAATATAAAGAAATACCGAAACGGGCGCTAAGGTTTGGGGTCAATACTCTCTGGGGTGGAATTCCGCCACTCCGTGTCGCATGTCGTCTCTCTCTTTCAGCTCAGTTGTTAGTTGAAGTGCTTAAAGTTGTTCAGTCTGTTCTTTTCTATTGGCACGTGTTGCCCGTCTTGTGACACCCTCCATAGGTACATCACAGTGAGGGTGCTTTGTTCACTTTGGAGTATATTTCGTTTTATTTTTTTTCAATTGAGGAACAATGGAGTAAACCATTTTGGCCTTGTGCTTGGCTGCGGTCTATCCAAAATGGCGTCCGGGCAGTTGATGCACAAGGGGCAGCAATGTTTCACTCAAGTGATGCAAATAGGCAGGTTGTGCAGCCTGATTGGACTGCACAGGGCAGCACCACCGCGCAGAATAGGCGGAAATAGTGGCACTGGCACACGCACAGAGTAGGCGGAGGTGGTGGCGTTGGCACAGAGCAGGCGAAAGTGCTGGCGTTGCAGAGGACCAAGCTTCGTGGGCGCGCAAGGCGGCAAGCAGAGCAGGGGGAGGTGGCATAAGGGCGGCAGCGAGCCCGTAGGCAGCATCATTTTCTTTTTTCATTTGACACTCTCATGCCACGCTAAGGGTTTGATTCTTTTTAACCCTTTAAGTGGCCATTTCTTTTTAGTAAGTGGCCGCCGGACTCTTTTTTATTAAAACTAAGTGTGAATAGGCCCTTTTTAAAAAAATTGGGTGGTGTGGACTTTCTTTCACTCAACGACACAACGTAAGTTGGAACCGCCCCGTCAACCCCTAGGGCGGTTAAGCCCCTCTCGTATCCTTCTATATATTTCACAACAGTGAGCGTAAGTGTGGCATTTTGTGTCACCGTAAGCTCTCTCTCGCGCGTGTATCTTTCTTCCTCTTGCCCTACCTCCTACGCTCTCTCTACTTCGCTTGCTTATTTTACGGCCTGCTTATTATACTAAGCGTCTTGGGCATATCTCCTAAGTGAACTCCTATTACATACTCCTGTAATTACTTGCACATCCAAGTGCCATGGCGTCACACGACGCTTCTCCGCACGAGAATGGCACCACTAGCACGCATCAACCCATGGAGGAGACACCTCTTTCTCCTCCCCATTCCACACACACGCACGGGCTGCCTCCCAAGGGTCTTTCTCTCCCATCACTTGCCTCCGACACATCTCTCGTTGCTATACTGTAGCATCAGTTAGTAGAGATGCAAAGGCAACTTGGGGAGTTACGTGCCACGAAGGTCCCGTTTCGCCCACGTCCATGAGCACTTTGCCTCTTCAGTTCCATCTCAAAGGGGAAAACAAGGAATGTTAGGAGACCGACATCGACTCATGGTTGGCGAAATGGACGTCCTACTTTGATTTGTATAATTTCATTGATGCCCAACGCATTAGTCAAATACAAATCATGCTCCACGGCAAGGCATATGCAAGGTGGGTTGGGTTACAACCGAAGCCAACAACTTGGGCAGACTTCCACACGGTCTTTCACACTCACTTTGTGCAAGTCGATAAGATCGAGTGCTTTGTTCAAGAAGCTGTTCATGTTGGACATGGGTAAGAAAACCCTAGACGCTTACTCACACGAATTCAAGGACTTTGTCCACCATACGAAATCCTTGGAGAATTTGCAAGTTAAATTGCAGATGCTTTATTTGTTTGGATTACCGTCCGCTTACCAAAACGAGGTATTTCAGAATCCCCTCACTTCGCGAGAGGACATCTACAAGTTCGCCAAGAACTGTGACAACACCTTGGCGGCTTCTGGAGGTGGGCCGACGGATTGGGAGACTTCTCGCCGTGGTCCCTCCATGTCAAAATACAAGCGTTCAAACGCTTCTGCAACCACGAGTTAGTCATCGAACCTTCCGCAAAAGAAACCGAAGCATGACGGCAAATCCAAGGCAGCTCGCATGGAGGATCAAAAGAAGACCGTTGTTTTGACTGCCACCAGACCGGCCACTTCCGTGGCGACAATTTGTGTCCAAAGCAAAAGAGGAAGCCGTCTACCTCCGCACCGGCGACTACTTCGTTAAACGTCGTCGATAATCCAAGTACTTTGTCTTTTACTGATTCAGAGATTTTTCACATTAATGCACGTAGCTGCTCGAGTTGTCGCGTTAATAATGTTGTATTTGGCCCGCACGATCTTCTCCGCGTTAAAGGAGACATCAATGGCCATGCGGTGACGGTCTTATTCGACAACAACTCTACTCATAATTTTATTTCTTCTCGTGTGGTACAAGCACTTAAGCTCGACAAGTCACCCGCAAACCACCCGTATGTAGTCCGTTATGCGGAACATCGGAGCGATCAATGGACTGAGGTTGTGCCGCGACTCAACCTCCGAGTCTAGTGTTACCACGAAGTCTTGGACTTTTGTATCATGGGCCTTGAGCATGTAAATTATGCACAGCATACAGTTTTCTTTGAACTTGATAGTGTGTACCATGTGGTCGAGGGGTCTCTTTTTTCCTTGGCCGCCGATTAAGATGTAAATTTGCTTTCAGCTAATGAATTCTATGTGATATTTGAATTCCGTTTTGGCTGAATTTGCGGACGTTTTTCCACCGAATTTACCAGATGGGCTTCCACCGTCTCGTGGGCCTAATCTTGATCATAAGATAGAGCTTTTGCCCGATAACCATCCCGTCTCTCGGCAACCTTATAGGTTCAGCCCGCAAGAGAAGACGAGATAGTTAGGCAGCTTCAAACCTATCTTGTTGTCACGAGGACGTGGCAACTGTTAAGTATGTCACGAGGACGTGGCAACTACTAACCTTAGTTGTTAGTTTCTTTCCAATAATTTTTTTTTTTTTTTGAGACCCTCTTTTTGAAGTTGCAAATGGTCGGACATTGTATGGCCAATGTGAACGGTAGTTTCACCCGCAAACGCGAAGTTGGTCGGCACTGGAATTCGTATAGTAAGAGGATGTCTAGGCTCAGTTCAAGATCGTGTAGGTCCCCCCGTCGCACACCCTCGGGTACCCTCAACCCTGCAGTACGGTGCTCGTCAATGCTCATAGTCGAATAGTTGATTAGCAGATCAAGCAATTGTGAGTTTCCAGATGCATGTGGTGAATTGGCAAGGAGTGTTTGTGGCATCTTAAAACGCAGTTGGAAGTTCTGCCATATCATCTTGCGATGCTCAAAGGTCTTTGACTTGGAAAAGCATATCAAAATGCATGCCAGAACACACGAAAATTGTTTGGCTACATCAAGCATTTCAAAATACCATTGGCGGTATGTGCGACCTACCCAAGGACTTCTCAACACGCCGTCTGGCATGTACAAGATTCAAATGCATGCAAAGTTAGCTCTATCACCAAGGCAATTGCCGACTCTTTTCAAAGAAGATTTGCTTCAAGAACCAAGAGGTACATCAACAGATGTTGAACATCCAAACCTACTTCAAGATCCTGTTCGGTGTTATAGTCTTGTTTTATCATATACTTTCCAGTCAAAGCCTCCTTTTACATTATCTGTTGTCGGTTATTGCCATGCAGTCAAAAAATTGTACGGGTTATAGACACTGCCACACATAAGTGGTAAGACCTCCCAAAACTATTTGTTCTCAGGCCATTTTTTGTCCCGCTTCTCGTGAGGTTACTAGGTACACCTGAAACCCAAGGTTTGGCAGTGAATCAAAAGTCCATCTATTGGTAGCTAATTTTTTGACCTACACCCTATCTGTTCAAGGGGGGGTTCTACTATCATAGCACTAGGCTATGGATACACCATAAATCCTTGGTTGTGAAAGAACCTAAAACTCACGGTTACCGAGTACACCAAAAACTCAAGGTATCATGAGAGTGGTCTATCTAGTTCGGGCTTGAGGGGGTGATTGTTGGGTTTCCAAGCCCATGGGAACATCTTTGCTGGCATGCAATTAAGAAGAAGCAGTTTGCATGGTAATTTTTTGCCTATATATGTAAAAGGCTATACATCAATCATATCAATAGAGTGTTATTTTATTAATGTGTATCGACTCTCCTCTCTCGCTCAATCTTCTGTTGCTCTTCTCCTAGCCATGGCACCCCACCGACTTCATCCACCATAGCCTGCAACCCATCAGCAATCACCAGCTCATGGGTGCAATTGTGTCCTCTCTACGACCTACGTCATCTCCAACATCTTGCTCACAAGCGTCATGTCTGATACCTTGCAGTCTCAGCTTTGTCAAAGGGAAGCAAGCCACTGCATTACCTTCGCATTGCCTGTAATCTCCATCGGGCCATCATTTGCATCATCTTCGTCAAAGGGTAGCAAGTTACCTGCATCATCTCACTCCAAGGGCAGCCAACTTGAGGAGTGTTGTTGTAAATGTAATGAAGGCAAGGCATTAGACTTTGAACTCTCATAAGCAAACATGAGGTTATTTCTTGGTTTAAATATTGCAGGGATCTTCGTCAAGCAAATTGAAATGGTATTAAGTGATAGATGCTTTCTCATCTTCCTCCTTGGACCTTCATTGTTCACAAACTTTTTTGTTCTAGAGACAATTTAGAGTAGAGGCTGGGTATAGCTTGAGGCTGACAATACATTGGTTAGTACAAGAGGGTTCCATAGACTAGAAGGCAGAGCCAATCTCCATCCATCCTTGGGATTAGAGGAGCTTTGCAAGTAGGTTATTGCAAGGGAGGTGGTGATCCATGGCATACGACATGTGGAGAGTTTACATAAAACTCGGCTTGCTTGCCATCGTGGCCAAGCAACCTAGCCAGTAGCTAGTAAAATGCAATCAGCTGTCATTGGTTGACCAAAACAATCAATTCAAACTCCATGTGAAACCCTTGAACTTGGGACCTCTATCTATGCAATCCAACGCCTTACCATTTCACCTATCTCAGCCTTTCCAAACATTCTACATGGCGCCAAGCTCACGCAACTGCTCCTTGGTGGTGGCGACAGTTGTCACAACTAACCCTCCGTACCTTTCAACATCAAGCTATAGAGTGGTAGCTGCAAATATCATTGTTGAACCTACATGTCCATCTTAGGTTGCATCAAGATATTGGACCATATAATTTGATGACATTTTATTGATCAAATCTGTTGTCTCTTTGTGAAAGTCACGGTTAGAGGAACACATACCAAATTTCTTAATTTACTTTATCCGTTCACAATGGTCATATCATCAAACACTTGGCCACGAAGGAGGAAAACCTTCCACATACTCCCATTCAATACATCAGAAGATCTAGCAACATACCCTCAGAATGGGCTCACAAGGTTATCATATCCCAACTAAAACCCATTCTATTTTGTAATACCAATATGCCTGAAGCTATAAAAGACATAAGAACACTTCTCAATGCTTTTTGCACCAACAGTTTTGAAAGAGCCAAATTATGGAGACTTGTTCGAGGCTTCCTATAGGAATGTGCAACTTTTAACTATTCATGTCACCCTCTTCACATTTTGGTCCTCGTAAAAATTGGAGGGCACTAGGACCTGGTTGGGGGCGTAGTGCCCCCAAAGGAGGACATATCTCTCTATCCTACTGTGGGTGGAGGAGGGCCTCTCTTTCTCAAAAAACCACCTTTGTCAAGCAAATAAAGTTGTGAGCACCTCAAAAGATTCCCCTCACATCAAAACTTTAAAAAGATGAGGGAGGCGGGCTCACTCCTCTTTAGAAAGGCCTTCTAAGAAGGGGTTCATAGCTAAATCTGAGCACTGCCCCTTTTCCTTTTAAAAAAAATATAGCAAGAAGCCTTACCACTACCACACTCCTCTCTCACCAAACCGTCCATACATGGTCTTTGAAAAGAAAAGGGGAATAGTATAAAAGGTGAGGTTCCTTGAGAGGTAGCACTTGTCAAGCCACTAGAAAGTTGCCAAGGGAGCACAACTACTAGCACCACCCCCTACAAATTCCTAATGGAGCCCTCTACACAGATGATGGTTAACTTAGAGTCTAGTCATTAGAAGGACATTGATAATTAGTAGGGCTCTTCAAGACATTTGTCTTCCACCAACTAATACTAACATTTTCATGTTGTGTTTTTGGTGATGGTGGCAAGTAATTGAGGAGCCCTTTTTCTAATGCATTTTCACCAATATTCAAGACCACCACTCTCTCTGCTTTGGCTCTATATTTTGTAAAAAAGCTTGTATTTTTTATGATATAAAATACTTCAAGATTGGTATTGGGTCTCAAGGTTTTTTTTTGTGGTCGGGTTATTTCTAATGGAAAGAGTGATGGGTTTTTAAAATTATAATGTAGCCTAGTCTCTCTCTCTCTCTCTCTCTCTCTCTCTCTCTCTCTCTCACACACACACACACACACACACACACACACACATCGCATCACTATCTGCTATAATTTTCCTTTTTTCAGACTTGACCTTGCTAACACACACATACACTCACGTAATGCACTATCTCCCGGCAGCCTTTTGGAACCTTGAACCCTTAGCCTATTTTATTCTTGGGCTACTGCTATTCCATTGGTGGAAACTACCTCTCGGCTCAACTAATTTTTTTACCTCAATTATTGGGTGGGAGCAAGCCCCTATGGATTGGGTATTGAATTACTCTTGTTCTCTTACCGAGTTGGGGAACAACTTGGCCTTTGTTGTTAATAAAACCCCCCTCTTAACATTTTGTGGGAACTTAATCCCTAGTGTTCTCTTGTGGTATGATGGGATATGTCATGATCGAGTACACCACATTTATCATGGAGATCCCTTAGGTGGGTTGTGTAATAAATCATTTTACTATGCCTTTCAATAGAAGTTTCTCTCTCTCTCTCTCTCTCTCTCTCTCTCTCTCTCTCTCTCACCCCATGTAGGCTAAGTAGCTCATGCATATGGCTCTGATGTGCCACTGTATGGGATTCTCCCTATCAATCTCTTTATTTCCTACCTATGCCTCTACTATCTACCCCTAGCTACTAGGTTGGGTAACTAACTGTCTCGAACTTGGACCAATCGTGTATGCAGATCACGTGGGATACTTTACACGATAAAATCAATGGCTGAACCTCTGGGAGCTACTATAAATGAAGGTGAGGGTTGCTCTAGCCCCTCACTTGGCCGTAACTGTGTTGTGTGTGTTTGGGAAGAGAGGTTGAGGGCATTCTTTCTCTATCGAGTATATTGTCAAGTGGGTTGTTTAAACTACTTACTTGCATGGAGCTGGTCGAATAAGGCGTGGCCTCTCAGGTTGGTGCTTGAACATGCTTGGGTCTTTTTTGCTTAAAGAACTTATGGGTTACTATTGCCTAACCAGTTTATTTTATGATTAATGGTATTACTTTGTTGTCTGTTGGATAAAAATGATCTCCTTAAGGGTTATGTTTTCTGCTGCCTGGAACACCTTAAGGATAAGATAAGAATTAAATATCTTATCACAATTTGATATTTAATTATCTGCTGCCTGAAATTGTGATAAGATAAGAAGGTGTTCCATTCTCGGAGCCTTGTCGCAGAAATCACTAGAGATCAAGCTCTAGTTGGTTAATTAAATGGTAATTAGCCTAATCTTTCTTAATTAGCAAAGCTAGGTTAATCTATTTTCTTAATAAATTAAAGCTTAATCCTATGTATACTAAAAAATCCTCTCTTAATTAAATATTCTCTGCTGATTGTTGTAATTACGCTTAGGGATATTAAGATAATTAATTATTATATCATAATAGGGCTGAAACTATCCATATTAACCATAAATTAATGGGAAATATATTAATTAAGTTGAGATAATTATTAAAGCTGAATTAAACTGTCATTAAGCTATGAAAATTATCTTTTAATTTTTTGAGTAATGTTCATAATTAATTAAGCAGAATTACATTGTTTTTAAAAGAAAAATAAAGGGAAAAATAATAAAATTGATTCAAAATTCTTTGAGGTATTTATCAAAAGTTAATTACATGTTAGGAAACCCATGATAATTATTTTAACCTCAGATAATTAATTTTCCTAATTATTTTAGAAGAAATACTCTATTATTAAAACAAATTAAAAGAGGAAAATTAGCAAATTGATTCACAATACTTTGAGCTATTTATTAAAGGTTAATTACATGCTAGGAAACATGTGATAATTATATTAAGCTCAGATAATTAATTTACCTAATTATTTTAGCAAAATTACTCTGTTTTTAGAACAAATTAAAAGAGAGAAATTAGTAAATTGATTTAAAATGCTTTGAGTTATTTATCAGAGGTTAATTATATGTTAAAAAAACTCGTGATAATTATGTTAATATCAAATAATTAATCTACTTACTCTAGCAGAATTACTTTGTTTCTATGACAAATTAAAGGGGAAATTAGTAAATTGATTCAAAATGCTTTGAGTTATTTATCAGAGGTTATTTACATGTAATGAAACCGTGATAATTATGTTAACCTCATATAATTAATGTATCTAATTATTTTAGTAGAGTTACTCTCTTTTTATGACAAATTAAAAGGGAAAAATTAGTAAATTGATTCAAAATGCTTTGAGTTATTTACCAAAGGTTAATTAAATTTTAGAAAACCTGTGATAATTATGTTAACCTAAAATAATTAAGTTACCTAATTACTTTATCAAAATTACTCTATTTTTAGGACAAATTAAAAGGGAGAAAATAGAAAATTGATTCAAAATGCTTTAAGATAATTATTAGAGGTTAATTATATCCTAAAAAACCCATGATAATTATTTTAACCTCATATAATTAGTTTATCTAATTATCTTAGTAGAATTACACTATTTTTAGGACATTTTAAAAGGAGGAAAATAGCAAATTGATTCAAAATGCTTAAAGATAATTATTAGAGGTTAATTCCATCTTAAAAAACCCATGATAATTATGTTAATTTTATATATTTAGTTAACCTAATTAACTTAACAGAATTACACTGTTTTTAGGACAAATTGAAAGGGGGAAAATAGCAAATTGAGTCAAAATGCTTGAAGATAATTATCAAAGGTTAATTACATCTTTAAAAATCCGTGATAATTATCTTAGCCACAGATAACTATTTTAGATAATTATCCTAGTAGAAAACCACTATTATTGAGGATAAGTTAAAGGGGAAAATTAGTAAATCATGTGCTATGAATACATGCTATTTATCAGAGCTAGATTATAGGATAAAAAAGCGGTGATAATTATGTCAAGGTTAGAAAAGTAGTATAGATATTTATCTAAGTCAAATTATACTAATTCTAGCTAAAAACTAAAGATGGAAATTAGTATCATGCTATATGATTACCTGCTATTTATTAGAGTTAGATTACATGATGAAAAATCGGTGATAATTATGTCAAGGTTAGAAACTTAGTATATATATTTATCTAAGTCAAAATATACTAATTTTGGTTGATATTTCAAGGGGGAAATTAGTAAATCAAGTTATATGATTACATCCTATTTATCACAGTTAGCTTACATAATAAAGAGGCTGTGATAAATATGTCAAGGTTATAAAAGTAGTATAGATATTTATCTAAGTCAAATTATCCTAATTTTAGCTTAAAATTGAAGATGGAATTATAATTAAGTTGGAAATAATAAGATAATTACCAGAGGTCAAAAATATTCTTATCTACTTGTGATAATTATACTTTAGTTCATTAGTCAAGTTAGGAAATTATAATTGACCAAAAGTCCTATTTTTAGCAAATGATTAATTAAAATGAATAGACTTTGTGGTCAAAAGTTTTTAGGAAAATTATAGTAAGTGTAAACCTATGATATCAAGTTGAGGAAATGAAATCTTTAAGATAAAATAAATAGAATATTAAACCCAAAATAAGTAGATTCCAAGCTTAAAAGTCGATGGGAAAATTAGAAAAAAGATATAGACAATTATAAGAAAATTAGGAGAGCTTAGAAAACCCTTAGGGAAGTGGTGGAAAAAGTTATCATGCCTATATAGACAAATAAGAAATTACTAGGTCAAGAATTTACCCATTAAAACTATAAATTTAACCTTGAATGGGTTACGGTTGAATACAAAGGTTGAGTTTAGATTTCAAATAATTTACCTAATGATTAGACATCCTTTTTATAAGGATAATAAGTTATGGCACCCAAAAAGAACCCGAGAAAATCCTACATCTAAAGATGAGGGCAGAGCTCTAAAGAGAACTAGAGCGTCGCACGATGACGAAGCCGGGCCTGGTAGTAGGCCTACGGAGGAGAGTCTTCAGGCGCCAGCACAGCAACAGATGGCCGAGCAGTCCCAAGTGGATTTCTATTTTGTTTAATTAAATCTTTTAAAGTTCATTTTTAAGTTAGCATTGCATACATAAGGAGTGAGTACGAATAAGAAAAGGAATAATTGACCAAGAACGGAGGGTAACTTCCAACGTGCATTGTTTATAATGCAGGAAAGAATTGTTTGGGTTAAAATTGGTTTAATTAGGAAAGATATGATTGATCATCCTTAAGACAGCTTGTCTCAAGACACCTCCGACTCCTTGGTATATTTTGATGATAATGATGGCTTTCCAGCCAACGGATAAGTTGGTTACCCCCATGAACGTTGAGTTTCTACCCCGTGTCATGTCTTGATATTTCTACATAAGTTAGGATACCGTTTTTTATCCTAGGGGAGCCGCCCGGTTGTATGGGCAACTGGTTTGGTGTATGGGCACCCGGAACCTTGGGTGGGGGTTTATCCACTCCGGATTGTGAATAAGGAATGGGTGCCGTTTTTTCACCCTTAGGTGATCTTGAGACAAGAAGAGTACCGATCATAGTTATGGACAATGTTTTGATTGACAGTACCCTGTCTTAAGTTTAAAGATGTCTGTTTTTTAAAAGAATGCTTTCAATGCTGTCTTCAAGGAATTACTGTGATGGAACGTTAAAAGAAACCATTATTTTAAATGTTAAAACAATGTGATAGTAAGATAGATGAATCATGTGTGAGTGCGGGGTGGTAAGTGGGGATTGACTAAGGTTGTCAATCAAGGACGGGTGGACCTGATTAGTCAGGTAACTATCCATCCCTGCGCACTAAAACGTTTAGAAAACTTCTTCACTTGGAAGAGGAGTCCACCAGCGGCTGTGCCCTCACATCTGTTAAGGGGAAAAAAGCGTTGGTTGAGGATACCTTAGCCCAATTGTGGCAGTTATAGGGCCGAAATAGTTCTTTTGGACTTTTAATACGTTGTCCCGTTCCTGCTATGAGACAGGACTAGGTCTTCTTCTAAGGCTATAGACCTAAGCCATTGTCAATGGTAAAGGTCTATTCCTTGGATTTTTCTTATTTAGAGACTCTGATTTTTATCAGACCTAGAGACCTGTCAAGGATCCCATCCTGATCTTGGTATTGGCGGGTTGGGGATCTCACAGTAATATTTGGAAGCCAAGGTTAATCTCCTTGTCAAAAACAGCTCTGACCTGTCTGATTGGTCAGGTGGTGAGATTGTCTCAAACGGGAATATATTCAGGCACCTAGGGGATCCCTTGGGGTCGACGTCACTCACAAACAAAGATTTTGTTAGGTCCTTGAAAAAGTCAAAACAAAAATGAGAAGGTGGGAGTACGCATTGCCACTTTCTCGACCGGGATTAAAGCAATTAATTCATTTATGCTCCCCTATATTGCCTTCGCCAGCCCACTTCTCAAGATGGCTAAGTGTCACTGAAAAGAATTCTTAAAATCAGTAAAAAGTTTTTTGTGGAAAAACAACACAAAATTTTCTAGACCATGGTAGTGAATCATATGGGAGTGAGTTGCTCGACCAGTGGGCCAAGGAGGTATCCGGATTCTTAACCCAGTTACCCATGCTAAGGCCCCAAATTTGTGGTTTCATTGGCTAAACATGACAAAGCTTGGTCTATCATGGCTAAAGATATTTTAGATGCAGCTAAACTTGGTTTGAAAGGTGGTAAGTGGAAAGAAGTAGAGTTTAACGACAAAGTCTTAGCCTCGACATGGTCTACCCTAATACTTGGGGGCATCTCAGGGGAGCTGGTAAGGAAATGCAAAAGAGTAGCTGGGCCTTAGAGTGGGGGGAAGAAACCAGGTACTTCAAGAACTCCATCTTGCACTGGTCCCCCTGGCTCACGAAAGTTGTAGGACCACCACAAAGCCCCTATTGGATGGAAACTGCCAAGAAAGTGAATAATAATGGTATGAATCGGCTAGCTCACTTCTGGGATGGTAACATTAAGAGCTAGAAAACAATCGACCATTTGGCAACCCAATATCAACTAAATGGCTATGAGATATTGTTAGTCAACAAAGTGATATAAGAGCCCTTCTCATATGCACTCAAACTCTCAGCTACTTCTTCTTTCACCATATATAGTAGGATAGGAATTGCAGTGTGTTTGAAGGAGATCTTGCTGTGGCAAAATTCTCTAAGATTACACAAGAAAGAAGAGTGGTGATCTGCACGCTCAGACACAAGCAAGACTTGAATGATTGGTCTAGAACTACCCATGTCGTGTTGGCAACCTACAATAAGTAAAGCCTAGAACTGCAGTGGACCTACTTTGTTAAGCCGATGATGATAAGCCTTGATGAGAAGCGATAGACATCTACCTTGTAATCTTGAGCACCTCAAGGCTCGGTCTAAGCTGAGGTTGTTTTGTAAATTTATGAGATGCTTGACACAATTCACTCACAAATTGTGAGTTTTGAAAAAAAAAAGACGAAAATGGGTGGGAAAATTGGATAGGAAAATGATCATGGAATTATGTGTGCAATAAGATTTGGTGCTAAAGTGTTTAGCCCCACCCCCCAAAATATGATTATGGAGGGTAAATATATAGGTTTGAAGTCTTTTACTTCATCACAATTGCATGCAAATTGTTAAAAAAACTGGGTCATGCTCTTCAAACTTTCTCTTAGAGATACATGATGGAGATTGGCTCTTGATTTTCTGATATTTGAACATAGATGGAGAAATTATGAATATGAAAGGAGGCTTATCGTTATTTTCTAAAGGATGGGCATTTATGGAAGCACCCAAAACAAAGGAGAGGGACTCCGTAGAGGGTAGTCTATGATAAAGCAACTTAAGTACAAACGATAATGAGTTCTTGTAGGCCGAACACAGAGGGGTCGGTTTGGGATACCTTTTTAAAGATCAAGGACCATTATTGGTGGAAGGGCATGTTTAAAGATGTGGTTCAATTTGTGGAAACTTGTGCTACATGTTCGATTTATTTAGACACAATGATGGTTTGCATCCTACATACCCTTTGGCTGTGCAATTTAACTGGGTTGTGGATGTGGTTATTATCCCTATAGGACTATGGCAAATGTAGTATATTATGCTTGCAAGGCAAGATTTAACAAACCAAGTTGAAGGAAGGGTTTTGAGAATTGAGGCTACAAGTGTCGTATGTAAATTTTTTATTGAGGATGTTATACGCATGTATAGATGCACTGGTAAAATTATTGAGGGCCTAGATGATATGGATGTTGATTATTAAGATAGATCTTATTATTTCTTTATAAACCTAAGGGAAATGGGAAAAATGAAAGAGGGCATCCTTCTATCATCAAAGCATTGACAAAAGCATGTAAAGGATGCACTGGGGAATAGCTGACATTCTCACCTTATGCTTTGTAGGTAGACTATACTACGCATAGTATAGTGATAAACTATAGGCCATTAGATTTGACATATGGACAAAATCCTATTATGGTTGGAAATACGGTTGCAAAGGAAACACACACATCTTAGAGAAGATGAAGAAGCTTAAGGCACACAACAGAGAGTGTATAACTTAGTGCACAACAGAAAGATAAGTTAGCCCTAGATGATGGGTGTATATATAATGCTCGGGGAAAAAAACTCCTAATGATGGAAAAAATGTCTCAACGGTCCTAAGTGTGTTCACACACATCACTACCACATGTATGGTAACAAATCTCCCCTGGAAGTGATGCGGTGAATGAGAGCAGGCACATAGTGTACAGGGAATTGTCATGCCATGTTTTGTGTTAACACATAAGTCAAGCTGATCTCTAGTGTTGAGAGTCTCTCTTTGACATAATGATAATGCACCTCAATGTGCTTTGTGCAAGCATGAAAAACGGGGTTCCTTGTAGCGACCAATGTGCTCTGAATGTCAATGTAGATGAACAGTTGGTAGTGTCATGTACAACACCCAAAAATCAGCCAAAAGGCATCTGAGCCATACACACTCAAATTCAGCTTCACAATTGGAAGTGGCCACCGTAGGTTTCTTCTTGCTCAACCATGATATGCATAAACTACCATGCATGAAACAAAAACCACTTGTGCACACTTGCGTGCATAAAAACTAGCCCAATCTGAGTCCAAAGAAAGCATGTCAATTTGGCGGCAATCATCGCCCCTTGGGATAAAACAAACCAAGATGTAAAATGCCACTCAAGTAGAGAAAGATCCTCTTGATAGCCTTCCAATGCTTAGACCCTGGGCTATGCATACATCTGCTAACCTTTGAGGGTTTAAACTAAATATATGGCCTCATATTGCATACATAAATAAGGCATCCAACAACAGTTTGATAAAGAGTGACATCAGCGGGATCACCAGCATCATGAAGACTTACGTTTAGACTTGTCCATTGGAGTAGCAACAAGTTTGCAGTCCTCAAGACCAAACCTACATAGTAATGTCTCTATGTAGCTTGTTTGACACAAGGCAATACGTCCATCACACTGCTGCTTAAACTATATGCCCAATGATGCAAAAGCCCCACATCTTTCATCTTGAAAGTAGCATTCAAATCAGCCTTGAATTCAGCGATGTGTGTCTCATTTGGACCACTAATCCATAAATCATTTACATATAGAACGACGATGAGAAATACATCACCCTCACTCTTTACATACAAAATGCTTTTCATCAGACTATTACAAAAGCCTTGTTTAACCATATGAGTGTCAGATTTATCATACCAAGCACGAGGAGACTGATTCAACCCATACAAAGATTTCTTACATTTGCACACTTTATCTTCTTGTCCTTCCTTGAATGTCGCAAAATCCTTGTTTAACCAAATGAGTGTCAGCTTTCTCATACCAAGCATGAGGAGACTGCTTCAACCCATACATAGCTTTCTTACATCTACACACTTTATCTTCTTGTCCTTTCTTGACAAAACCACGAGGCTACACTACATAAACTTCCTCAAATATATCACCATTCAAGAAAGTAGTAACAATGTCTGATTGATGTACATTCCATCCAAAATGCACATAGAAAATAATCAGTATTCAAACAACAAGTGGGAGCAAAAGTCTTTTCATAATTAATGCTTTTTTTCTATGAATAACCTTTTGCAACAAGTCTAGCCTTGTAGCGATCAATCTCACCATCTGGCTTACATTTCAACTTATAAACCCACTTTATACCAATGGCCTTTTTTCCAGGAGCCAAATCACATAGATTACATGTGTCATTCTCTATAAGTGCATCATATTTTGATTGCATGGTAGCCATCCAATGTTTTAAATTATGTGCTTCATCAAAAGAAAGAGGTTCCTCCTCGTCACATAAAATAGAAATAGACAAAACATAACAATTTGACACATAAGATGCATGGAAAGAACCTGACCGAGTGCGACTAGACATAGGTGCATCCAATGAACTGTCATCTAAAGTATGTTCCATTAATTTTGGTATACCCCTAGCCTCCTCATTCTCAACCCTTTTCACATCAAGTACATTATGTACATCTGCATCAGTAATAGGATGATCCGTAACATTTGTAGAAACCCCAATAGGTTGTACATGCGCCTCATTGGAATTTTCATTCAAGTTTCCACCATTAAAAAGAGGCAACAAAATGTCATAAATGTCTTGTGATCTTACATACCTATCTTTGGTACATGATAACAAAGGTTGAATAGAATCTTTCACAAACATAACATCCCAGAAACCAAGATACATTTTTTTGCGGATGGTATAACCTGTAACCTTTGCTTTCAGTATTGTAACAAAACAAAATTGAATTTAATAGTCTTATCATCCAATCTTTTGTGCTGCGTTTGTGGCACCAAAACATAATCTAAACAACCAAAAACGCACATGTGATTAATAAATGGCTTTTTATCATGCTATGCTTCAAATTTAGGATTTGTAGACTGCAAGGCTTTGGTAGTACACCTGTTAAGTACATAAGTAGCACAAAGCTTAAATCTTAGCCATACATTGTGCCATCTTATTTTATCCCACAATTAGTCAAATGCATTAAAATCATGAGACATATACTCCTCCCCTCAATCTGAACGGAGGGTGTCCATAGTACATTTAGAGACATTTTTAGCCATAGCCAGAAATTTCTTGAAGCACATGAACACTTTGGACTTAGATTTAAGTAGATACACCCATGCATGCCTGGAGTAATCATCAATGAAATTCACAAAGTATAAGTGATTGCGTAAGGATGGAGTTTGCCATAAGACCACAAACATCACTATGCACAAGTTGTAAGTTGCATGTAGCCCTTATTGAACCATCCTTTAGAAACTTTGAACATTGCATTTTAACCAAAATACAACCTTCACAAACATGCTTACAAGGTGCTTCAAGAGGCAGCAAAGAGGCAACCATACCAAATTTCTGCAATCACAACAAGCTAGCAAAATTCAGATGCCCAAAACCTGCATGCCAAAGTTTTGCATCTAGAACAACCTCTGAATCCATAACTGCATTTTTTTAGATTCTATCCACACTTGTCATACAAAGTGAGATTATACATCCCACGACACAAAATTCTAGATGCAACTATTTCATCACCAAAAGTGAAATCATGAACTGTATATCTATCAATTTGACAACTAGGCCAAGTCTTACAAGTGCAGATATAGACAAAAGGTTCTTTTTGATCCCTGGTACATAAAGTACATCAAAAAGAGTGAAATAACTACCATTAATAGTAGTTAGCACAATCTTTCAAACTCCCTTGATTAGATAAGAGGCATTATTGGTACAAGTGATTATATTCCCATGAAGACAAACTCGAGAGAGGTAAACAAGTCCCGATGTGAAGTAATGTGCTTCGTAGCACCAATATTAAAGTACCACACATGTGAATCTATAGCAATTGACATACATGCATCATGGATAAAAGGATCATAAGTACACTCTGCCCTAAATGCCCACGCTGCATCTACATCAACATCATAATCTCCTTTCCCAAAAGATTCTACAATAGATGCACTTGTAGTAGACCCAGCCTCTTTCTTCTTGGCCTCTTTTGCCTTCAACTTAGGACATTGCTTTATCAAGTGATAACTAGACTTGCAGTAATGGCAACACATCTTCTTCTTGCCCTTTTCACCAAAATTTCTAGATGAGGTGCTACTAGCAGAAATATTAGGAGTAGGTGATTTGCCACTCATTGAAGAACCATGAGAAGTGGCTACATTGCTAGTACCACCTTTTCTTTGACCAACAACAAAAGCATGTTCAACTGCACACTGTTTAGCCGTGTTCTTTCTTGAAAGTGACTCTTGCACCAACAATGTTCACAATGTATCAAAATTGACAACATCAAGTTTTCCTTGGGTCATAAGTCTCAAAGTACTAGAAAAAGTATGGTAAGAGTTTGGCAATGCATTGAGAACAGTCTGCACAAGTGAATTGTCAAAGATGACTTCACTTGCAAAAATGAGTTGCTCATTAATATCCTTGATATCAACAAGGAAAGCGTCCATGTCATCTTCCTCTTGCATAATCTTTGACTCCAGCTTTTTATGCAACAATGCAATTTTAGCCTCATTGAGACTTACGTAAAGATCAGCCAGAGTATCCCAAACTTGTTTTATTGATTCTTCTTAGCAAATGTGAGAAGTAATAGTGCACTTCACAAATAATGCAATCAATGCATGAGACAACGCATCTCTAACACCCCAATCAACCTACTCAGCTATAGGTAAAGCGACTCTAGCACCAACAAACCTATTGGAACTTGTACCATCCTCAACAAAGCCTGCATCAATGCCTTGCACAACATTCCAAACTCCCTTTGACACAAGAACATGTATCATAATGTAAGCCCACATTGGGTAGTTGTGCCATCCAATTTATCCTTAGTAGCAACGAACATCTTGAAGACATTTGTGTTTTGTCAATCGTGGTGAGTGACTGCTCCTAATGGTGACTGTTGTTGTCAATCGTGGTGAGTGACTGCTCCTAATGTGAAGACTACTCGAAAAGAGGAAAACGAAGCTACACTAACACATGGTATATAGCACAACCCAAAGAGGACTATAAGGAACCTATTTTGCAAAAAATTTCATTGACAAAAAGCATCACAAAAGGATGAAATTACTTGCAGAGGACTGCATGTAGTGAAAACAACGACCAAAATGAGCCCGGATCAAAATTCTACGCTCACCAAACCTTGTAAGGTTATCCAAAGTATTATTCAACCCATTGTCACTCACCAAAGCTCACCCAAACTAGAGAAAGTGAGCAGACGGGCATTGGCGACTATGCCCGGGAGGACGCAACCTGCTCTAATACCAATTATTGGAAATAAGGTTGCAGGGAAACACACACAACTTGGAGAATATGAAGAAGCTTAAGGCACACTATAAAAATTGTATTGCTTAGTGCATAATAGAAAGATAAGTTATCCCTAGAATGACGTGTGTATATACAGTGCACGGAGGAAGAACTTTCTAATGAGGGAAGAAACCGCAGCGGTCTTAAGTGTGTTCACACACATCAATACCACATATATGGTAACAACTATGGATATTAAAGAGGCAACGTTAACTTGGAGCATTCTACCTTGGGTTATAGGTCTAAGCAGGAAGGATCTACTTGCTTTGAGGGATGACGGTCTTGAAGCTGCGAAGGCAAAATTAAAGTATTCTTGGTTAAGTAACAAATGGGCATTTGATAATTGACATAGGTTGAGGCCTAGTAGAATTAAAGAGAAAGATTGGATTTTGGTTATGACACCATCTTGATACCAATATATAGCTTGACGAAGGATGGTTGAGTAGTGATTTGGTCCTTATGTCGTCAAATATATATTTATGACAATGCTACTTGTCATGTAAGTTTGATGGTATAGAAATGAATACACCTATTGAAAAATAAAGGGTTAAAATGTTCAAGACGTCGAATTCAGATATAGAAATTAAAAGGGTTAAACTATTCAAGACAACAAATGTCTTATGGATGGGTTTTAAGGATGGCACATGAAAGAGATGTCCAAATTTAGAGGGCCACTTTGTGTGCACGAGCAAAAATCATGAAGAAGGATTCAAAATTTTAGATGCTTTGGTACTTTGTGATGGTAACTTGGATTTTTTGAGGTTCAGGCTGGATTGTATCATGCTTAATGGGATTTTGATCAATTTTCAGAAGGGAATTGATCAATATGTATGCGATTGTAGTATTTTCTTTGAATTGGACAACCTTTGGGAATGCCAATGCATTGGTGATATGTATGTCAAAAATGAAACTATTTAAGTAAATTTTAGTGCTAGGTTGAAGCATTGCAAGATCGGGACCAATTGGCCCAAAAATGGCCATTTTTAGGCATTTTTGGAAGGTTTTTGAAGGACTGTTTGCCCTACATTCTAGATAGATCACTCAAGCCTCCAAGCTCTTATGCCCAATCTCTCCGTAATTTGTGTGCTTGATGCGTGCTAACATATGGTTGTATGGGCGATTAGATTCTTGCAAATCGACATTCTCTCTCCATTGTTGCTACTCTCTTTCTCTTGTTTTCAAGTGTATGTGCATGTGTGATCCCATGTGCATGTGCTTGCTTGCATTGGGAGAGACGGTCTCTTTATTGTGTGTGCGCTCTCTCTTGAGAGTGTGGATGTGCAATTTTCTTCATGCTATGCGTCCTTGCATTGAGAGAGACATTCTCTTGATTGTGTGTGTGCACTCTTGAGAGTGTGGACGTGCCTGCATTGAGAAAGTGGTCCTTTTATTGTGTTTGTGTGGAGATCTATCATTTATCGAGTAGGCAACGAGCTATAAGAAGCGAGTGAGGGTAAAACCTTGACTCACCTAGGTCCTTCATGCCATCAAATCCTCAAGTTTTGAAATGTGCGACCCATTTCCATCATTAAAGTACTAAATATTCTCCAAAGTTTCTAAGGTATTGCATGGTAAAAATGGCATGCTACAATGAACCCTAAAGGGATCATAAACGCTTATGGACACCATCCTTTGATTTTTCTGGATGTGATGGATGTGACTGTGTTCAATGTAGTAGTCCCTAAGAGCCACACGATGTCATCTAGGTGCTAAAACATCTTGAGATTTTTTTTTTTCAAAACTCAGAACTATGAGTGAATTAAATTGAACAGCCCAAAAAATTACAAGGTCTTGTCATGTTCATGTTAAGCCATGACAACATCCAGGGACCATAATTACATCGACTATCAGGGCAG
>NC_140943.1:65953609-65963609 GCF_014529385.1 Adiantum capillus-veneris | reverse complement strand
GAGAGAGAGAGAGAGAGAGAGAGAGAGAGAAAGAGAGGGGGGTGAGAGGAATCTCACACCGTCACTAAAGAGAGAGGGGAGAGAGAATAAGCATTGGTTTTACAATCGACAATCAACAATCGACAAAGCGATGATCGACAAAATCCAAAATCGAGAATCAAAAATAAAAAATTGACATGGACATCTATGAAATTAAGAATTGACAAAATTCAGAGTTGACACAATTTGGAAAGTTCAATCCAACAAATCCAAGGCAAAAGATGTGCAATCTCAAGGTAGGAGCAGACCTCAACAAACAACAAATGTAGATGACGAAAGAGAACTCTAACAATTCTCAGCTATATTTAAAGGTTTTTACGCTAGATTTCTTTGAGCTTTGTCAGTGCTCTCTCCTTTGGACTGACTTAAAATTCAAAGGTGAATCTCAAAATTTGTAAGTGGGATTGCACTAAATCTAGGTTTTCTCAAGCGTTCAAAGACAAATTAGAATTTTTGAGGCAAATCTATGCAAATCTCAAAATTTGTAAGTGGGATAGCACTAAATCTAGGTTTCCTTGAGTGTTTAAAGGCATATTAGAAATTTTGAAGCAAATCTCAAAATTTTGTAAGGAAGGTTCCACTAAATCGAGTTGAGGCATAGTGCTTTCTCTTAAAAACTTAGAAAATTTTCATATGAGAAATTTTAGGGGCAACTTAATTATATTTGAAGACTTTTACACTCAATTTCTCTATACTTTGTAGGTTTCCTCACCTTCAAATGTATAATTTAGAGATAAATTTCAAAATCTACAAGTGAGAGTACACTAAATTGATGATTTTTCAAGTATTTGTCTATACCGTACTTTTTTAAAGAATTTTAGAGGCAAATTTACTATATTTAAAGGTTTTTGCACTAACTTCTCCGCACTTTGTAAATTCTCTAAGCATTAATTTATGTTCTCTAAAAAAGCTCTTAAGGGCTTGATTTGAATTAACTAAAAAAGAATACATGCAAACCTTGGCATATTTTTGCACATGGGTCTCTAGCCAATGCAATATATGCACATTGTGACCCAAAACATACCCGAATATTTTTGCAAGTACATTATATTTCTATTAAGGACCTATCTTCTTCTTTTCGCCGCTTCCTCCTACTTGATAAAAGCCATTCACAATTAGAGATAAATTTCAAAAATTGTAGATGGGATTATACTATATCTAAGTTTTTTCCTCTAATCATTGTGGGTGTCCTAGAATTCAAATTAAATCTTACGAGTGTGTGGCCCTTCCTATGGATGGAAAGAGAGAAGAGACATACCCTTTCCTCGGTACCCAATCCACTCTCTTTCTTTCTTTGCCTTGGTCTCCCTCCCCCCTTCCAAGCCCTTTCCTTATGTCACATAGCAAGGGCCTCCAAGGTGCATTTAATATAGTTGAAAAAATTTGTAGGTGGAATTATACTAAACCTAGGTTTTTCTTGAGTACACAATAGATTTTTTTTCTATTATTCAGTAGTCCATTATATATACTCTTTATAATGGAGTTTGAAAAATTAGAGGAAGGAGAGGGCCTCCATCCGTTGTTTTTTGGTTGATTTGCATGGCCTATTGGATCAACACCGAAATTGAGTTGTTGAGTCCCTATTGGGTCGTCCTCCTTACCATAGACACATTAAAGAGTCATTGAAAATTGAGTATAGTTCAGATTCTATGCGATTCCATCCTTTTTCAATAACCTGCAATAGCTAAAATTTTAGGTGTGTCAGCCCCTATGTCTTTGTGTGTGTGTGTGTGTGTGTGTGTGTGTGTGTGTGTGTGTGTGTGTGTGTGTGTGTGTGTGTGTGTGTGTGTGAGAGTGACAGAGAGAGAGAGAGAGAGAGAGAGAGAGAGAGAGATGTAGAGTGTGCAAATCACCTTTTTTTGACAATGTGCAGATTGTAGTTGTCAAAATTGCGTGTGTGTGTGTGTCTCTGAGAGAGAGAGAGAGAGAGAGAGAGAGAGAGAGAGAGAGAGAGAGAGAGAGAGAGAGAGAGAGAGAGAGAGAGAGAGAGAGCGCCCTGCCACTAGCAAGTAGACAGAGCAAGAGAAAGAGTGCATCGGAATTAAGACCAAGACCTTGATTAGGATAGCCACTAATGATCATGTAGAGGCAAACACGGGACAAGCATTGTCCAGTGGTGGGGAGCGCTTGGTAGTAGAAGATGGGTGCTCAAGGAAATAGGTGTGCATGGGTTTGCTTGAGCCACTAAGAGTTTGTTCTGGTAGCAAGAGAGTAAAAAGATAATGGCTTAGGTGGGAGCAGTTGTAGCCACAACTTGGACAGACTCTGTGTGTGTGTGTGTGTGTGTGTGTGTGTGTGTGTGTGTGTGTGTGTGTGTGTGTGTGTGTGTGTGTGTGTGTGTGTGTGTGTGTGTGTGTGTGTGAGAGAGAGAGAGAGAGAGAGAGAGAGATAGATAGATTTTATTATCGTCCTGGGAGGTCAAATATGACCTATGGGACCAAAGTTATATGTGATGTAGTATGTGTATGGCTGATGAGTGACTCTCGATGCTCCAAAATTGTAGAGATGAGAGTCGCAATGGAGAGCCCACACTTTGGCTGGGAGAGGAAAGTGTGTAGGTCTAAGTTATGGCTGAAAATGTGAGAGAAGCAAGTTCGGATGTGATCAAAAGGTGAGCACTCTAGTAGTGTGTGGTACTCAGACTCTCGAACTTGCAGTGAGCATGATGTGCACAATCGATTTGACTCTTCTCCATGGCCCCAACGCCCTATCTCGCATCGAAGGAAATGTGAGCTAAGCCGAATTGCTGTGATAGTGCGTATCGCGGACAAGGGAATAGGCTCAAGCATGTAAGTGTGAGTACGGTTTCCTCTCTCAGCGAAGAACATGGTTTTGTAGTTGGGGGCAATATAGGTGGTGTAATGTATGAAGCGTGACCCACCGGATTTCTCCCAAGCCGTAATACATTGGCGTTGTAGAAAAGCTTCATTCACTTGAGAGTCAATTGAAGCATCATGTAGCAAGTGTAATGCATCCCATCTCCCAAACCACTTCTTTATGTCTTGCATCCATCCCGTGCTCAAGATCTTGCTTTTATGCGTCTTTTGAACTTTTTTGCTTGCTTCCCATGCAATTGTAGGAAGTCGATGTGAGGGGTTTTGACGCATCTTTATCATGTACTCCACAACCCTTTCCATGCCCATAACCTCAATTGGAAGAGATCCCGAATCAAGAAGTAGGAGCATATATGGTGTTTGTGTCTTAACTTGGAGAAAGTTTGTAAGAAAACGCTTTTGGACATTCTCAAACTCTTTCCAAGTAGACTTTGAGATGCTCCCGCCCCACACTTCAACTCCATAAAGAAGAACCGGTGTCACCAATGCATCAAAAAGATACTTCTTGAGAACCCAACACTTGATGTTTCCTGCATTACACATGTTCTCAAATGCATAATATGCTCTCTTTCCCGCTTCCAAACGACGCATAGCACATTCATGCCACTTGTGATTGGATGGAACCTCAAGGCCAAGGTATTTAAAGCTCTCAACAACTTCAAGTGTCTCGTTGTTGTACACAATGCATGGCTTCTCCTTATGGTTGGTTTTCACAAGCATAACCTTTGTTTTGGATTCATTTACAATCAGCCCACTATGCAAGCAAAAGTTCTCAAGGACAACCATAAGCTTTTGTGCATCTTCTAAAGTGTGTGCTAGAAGCACTACATCATCCGCATACAACAAAATCATGATTACCGCATTGCAAATAGTGACCTCTTCAATGCCTTCTTCTTGCATAAAGTCAAGTACCATTTGTTCCAATTGATCGATGCATAGACCAAAGAGAGTTGGTGACAATGGACATCCTTGTTTAACCCCAATAGTGCTTACAAAAATTTCTGAAATTTCTCTTCCCATGCGCAATTGACAAATCACCTTCTCATAGATTCGAGAAACCGCAAGCATAAACTCACTTGGCACTTGGAGTTCTTCCATCCTTCTCCACAAATTGTTACGTGGAATCATATCAAACGCTTTCTTAAAGTCCACAAAACAACAATACAATCGCTTGCCTTTCAACCGACTTTCCTCCATGAGAACATGAAGAGTGACAAGATGATCAATGGTGCTATGGCATCGACGAAAACCCGCTTGTCCCTTTGCACGCTTGTCATTCTCTTCAGCCCAATCACTCAATTTCATCTCCATTATGCACCCAAACAACTTTTCCATAAGAGACCCAATCATTATAGTCCGGTAGTTGCTTACATTCTTTACATCCCCTCCTTTATGCAAAGGCTTAACCCAATTAGTACTCCAATCATAAGGCATACCATGTTGAAGTGCAAGGTTGAACATATCACACATCCATGTTGAACATACCATGTTGAAGTGCAAGGTTGAACATATCACACATCCACTCATGGGTAAAATCTCCCGTCCATTTGATCATCTCCGGCTTGATACCTTGAAGATCTCCCGCTTTGCGAGTGGCCAACTTTTCAAGCCCACCGCATACATCCTCAATAGTAAAAAAAGACGGCATACATGGGAGTGAACCATAAAATGGTATTTTTTCAGTATTTGCTTGCTCATATAATTGCCTACAATGTGTGTGCATATCCAATAGACTCAAGTTACCAAAATTCTCAACCCACTTGCCTCTCAAGTTTCTCCAAAATCTTCCACATGCATGTGCCTTTTCTTGGACTTGAAATTCTTGTTGCTTTACTTCCCATCTTCTTCTCTTCTTTTGAATCAATGCCTTGTATGTATGCAAATGACTTTGATAGTTGTCTTTGTCCATAGTTGCATCAAGCTTTATCAAGGACTTTCGAGCATCTTGAAATTCTTTATCAAACCACCTTTTGCGTGATCTATCTTTGTTGATACCATGGAGATGCTTTATGGCAAAGCATTCTTCCGCACAAGAACAAATAGCTTTCTTGAAAGCTTCCCATTTAGTTTCCAATGGTGCATCACATTGAAGCTTTGTCATCCATAATTTTTGCTCAACCATTTCAATGTACATTGGTGCCCGTTTGAAATCCATACATAGTGATAACTTCTCTTTCCTTTGGTTGAGATTATCATGCTTAGTTGCTTCTCCACATGAAAGGTCAATACATAAGGTGAGATGGTTGGATTCCGGGGTCCATTGACCAAACATAAAACTTTTTATGCGATACATGATGGCTTCAGAGAGTAGCATATAGTCAATCACACTATCCCCATTATGTCTCCTACATGTAAATCCATTGGTTCCACTCCACAAAGATACACCATTGGCAATGAGCATACCCGTGCTATTACACATGTGTAAAAGTAACTTTCCATAGTGATCCGGCTCTTTCTCATCCATTGAAGTACGAGCATACAAGTGAACTTCCTCCAACTCCCTTGAAATGTATGGCATATCAAATTGTTGAGTATCATGTTGCAATGTTTTTGTGAGAGCATTCATATCCCCAAATACAATAACATCACCTTCACCTTTGAAATAAGCAATGTCCTCTTCCAAATCAGAAAATGGTTGATCTCTATCCATGCAAGCATAAAAGGGAGAATCATGATGAGGAATGTAGCAACCGGCTACAAAAATGGGTGCTCTTTTTGGTGTCATAATTTTCAGCCATACATAACGTTTGTACTTGTCACCTTTCACAATTGATACAAAATCTTCCAATCCTTTCTTAACCATATATGCTAACCCTCCTTGTCCTCTTCGTTGCTTGAGATTCTTTGACCACATCAATGAATGTACATTGCAATCCTCCAAGCCGTTAATCCTTTGTGTATCATGCTCCCAAGTTTCAACAAGAAGTACAACATCGGCTTTGCTTGTTAGTTCATCAATGCCAACCCCCGCATTCCATGGGTATCCATTACAATTCCAAAAGCATATTTTCAATTGTAACTCGGTCTCATAGGTCACGCATCCCTATTTGCTTGAGAGACTTGCCTCCTCCTTGGGCACATTTTCTTCATGAGAGATCTCCTTGTTTTTATTATTCTTTTCCTCATATGCCTTGCGACGCATATTTTGTTGCTTAATAGTGCGATCTTCACATACAAAACATTTTGTATCCCTCAAATAGATCCAACTATTATCAAGGATAATCTTTCGCTTGGTCTCATCCGGCATGGTGCATACAATTGGCCGTTCTCCCGAGCGAGGAGCTCCTTGCTTCCCCACTCTATGTGCTCCATAGACCATAACTCCGGACATGCCAAAGTGGGTTTTGAAGAAATCTTCAATAACAATGGCAAGAGAAGGAGGTGGCTCTAACTTCTCTTCGAGAATTCCACGAATAACAATGTTCTTGGAACGTCGCTCCCGTTCCTTCAACTCCTCCACATCCACATTCTCAACATTCTTTGTTTGAACCATAGCTTGCATGAGTGTGGAATTAGAAACCACATTGCTACCACATACATCAGCCCACGACTTGTTTGTGCATACATTTTTCATGTCACATACATCCTGGCTCATAGTGTCAAATTTCTCCTCTTTCAATATATGGTCATGCTCTACTTTGCTCATCCACTCCTTCAAAGCATTCAAGTCCACAAGAGAGCGTTTACATTCCTTGACTTCCTCTTCAATTTGCATCAAACGTGTTGTTTGCATCTCAAGTGTCCTCTTGAGATTCTCATTCTCAACCACAAGTACCCTTAGTGTGCCATTCTCCATTGCAAGTGCTCGTAAGTCTTCGCCTTGTTTGTTTACGGTCTCTTGCAATGATACCAAGTACGCCATGATCATGGTTTCCGATGTCGTTGGTTGGGTGGTTGTGTTGTTATCTCCACACTTAGGAGATTTTGGATCATTTTCCACAATGGTTGTGGACCTTGTTGAAGAAGAAGAACCCTTGCGAGTGCTGGAAGACATTGTATGTAAAATAGGAGATGAGAATCAATTTTGTTGAACCTGTTCACTTCGGAAATGCTGCTACAGAAACGCCTTCCATAACTCTGAAAATTTTTGTCTTTACATCCATGCGTAGAGGACTTTGTGCTCTTCGATTGAGGCTATAGATCACCCAAATCGGAGTTCGGATGAAGAAGTTATGATCAAAAGAGTGGACTGTTGTCTACTAGGTCAAAAAACGGCTGCGTTTTTAGAGAGAGAGAGAGAGAGAGAGAGAGAGAGAGAGAGAGAGAGAGAGAGAGAGAGAGAGAGAGAGAGATGTAGGAACCCATTCCATTGTCCAAACTTAGGGGACACATTCTTCTTCATGCTCTCTCTCTCACCCCCCCATCAGCAATGACAATGACACTTCCTGTACATTAGAGCACTGTGGGGACTTGCGTATTGAGAGATATTTATCTGCAGGTTATGATGGTTATGTAGACATTGAAGCAAAAAGTTAAAATGTCTCCTTTTCTTGCAATGGTGAATACAAAAAGACCTTAATTGGAGATGCAAAGATGCAAAGCATCTTAGCATTGGATGCATTTGGGCTTCTTCTATGGCTAGTAATGTTGTTTTAGCTTCTAGGAGCCATTTCCGCCGACTACTTTAGCTTCACATATTTGCAGAAGCTGTAGTTGTTTTACATCTATCCCAAAGCGTGCGCGCGCGCGTGTGTGTGTGTGTGTGTGTGTGTGTGTGTGTGTGTGTGTGTGTGTGTGTGTGTGAGAGAGAGAGAGAGAGAGAGAGAGAGAGAGAGAACATAATTTTAAACAACATAGGAACAATCCAAAAAGAGACATTGGTGTGTGTGTGTTTGTGTGTGTGTGTGTGAGAGAGAGAGTCATTGTTATCTTCCTAGAGTGACTCCAAGGAGTACAATTTCATTTTCCTTGCACATGGGTACGCAAATACACACACACACACCTACCTATATATGACTTCGTTGTGTGTGTGTGTGTGTGTGTGTGTGTGTGTGTGAGAGAGAGAGAGAGAGAGAGAGAGAGAGATCCAATAACCATGCTTTTCTTAGCCGCAGCAACGCACGGGTCACATACTAGTATATTATGAAAGGGCCTAAATAATAAGGTAAATGGTGCACATTGCACATTAGTATTTTGAAACAAAATAAAACAAAAAGGAAGTAAAGTAAAAAGACACATCAAAAATCAAAACAAAAGAATATTTTAATGCTTTCAAATAAGCATAGAAAATAATTAAACAGTTTAGTGAAGTGATTTTTTTTTTAAATCCTCAAATGAGAGAATTGTTTATTAATACCTCAGTGTTTGAGAAAGATGTGTCTGAGCTTAGGCTTAAGCCGATTGAAAATGAGAATTAGCCGATTGCAAAGGATGGCAAAGGAGAAAACCCGATAAAATATACTAGAAAATAGTTCGAATATTTTGCAAAATTAAAAATTTATACTAGTATTTCCATTTTGTATTTGTATAAGGAGAAAACTTGCCACTTAGATAAAAATGACTTGCCACTCCTATGAATATTTTGTTTAATATTTTGATCTCTAAAGTCATTTTCAAGCATGCAGAGAAAGTAAATTCTGCCTAGCATTCTAAAACAATAGAATGCAAAGAAAAGTAAAGACAGGATGTGAAATGAAAGGTAAGTCTTTATCATGCACTGAAAACTATAAAAGCCCCCCTAGCCCAGCCCAATACTAAGGGTTTCTTTTAGAAAGCCAACAAAAATAGTCTCCCCATGACCAAAGGTAGATGCTTTTAACTTGCATGACACCCTTTTGAAAAGACTTATTGTGGACAAATACCTCAATCTTTAATTAAGTTTTTTTGTGGTGGCCATATAGATTCATCTCGGTTGTCCACGTTTTCTGTTGAGCAGATGTTCGGGGTCTATAAGAAATAGTTGTTGAGTACAAATCATCTCAGTAGACTAGAGCTAGAGGCATTTGGCGAGCAATGTCAAGGTTTGAAAGAGAAATAAACAAACGTGACATTAAAACCAAATTAAAGAGAAGTAGTTATAGGTTGGACTAGACAATTTGCTCATCAAATTGAGGTTCTCTCTCTCTCTCTCTCTCTCTCTCTCTCTCTCTCTCTCTCTCTCTCTGCAATTGCTTATCATCATGTAATGCAGAGTATGCCACAAGGTCCACCATTTTCATGATGGCGAACATGTATAGTGGTAGGTTGCTATTGGAGCTGGTGATGGGGCTGAGATTTACCAACCCGTAGCTGCAAGTGAACGGCATGAGCCTCTACATCAAACTACAAGGGTTTGGATGGGCAAGCGAGACGGTGCACAAGGGATTGCTAGCGTAACTACACCCACCTGCATGAGGGGGATCTGGATAACAATAATACAATGATGGAGGAGGTGCAATAGCTACTGGGCGGTTTGGGCCTGAGAATAAAATGCTGTTAAGAAAGGCCCAATGTGCAGATGGCACCAAGGAACTTGGTAATGCGCCTCTGTAGCCCCGATCACCACTTGCCCGTATATAGCCCCATGCTTGCCTTCTCAACTTGCGTTTCATCCAAACGCAAGTTGAGAGTGCCCCGTGAGTGCAATATTCACAATAAAGATAAAAAAGGAAACATTCATGATAATGACTAGTCTTTAAGTATAAAGAGGATACGATGGTGTCTGCATTTGGAAGGATGTGTCTCACTTTACAATCATGACCCTCGAAATGCCTACCTAGCGTTAGTTTAAGACTACCTAACATTAGTGTAATTTCTCAAATTTTTATTTCAACAAACTTCTAAGTATGATTTGAGAAATGATTTCTCACGACCACTAGCTGATGTCATTGGTCTACCTTGAATCATCCTTTAGTGCCACCATTTTTTGTGCTTGAGAATGACTAGTATGTGACCCGCTCGTTGTTGCGATCAAGAAAAGCATAGTTATTGGATCTCTCTCTCTCTCTCTCTCTCTCTCTCTCTCTCTCTCTCTCTCTCTCACACACACACACACACACACACACACAACAATGTCCCTTTTGGATTGTTCTTATGTTGTTTAAAATTATGTTCTCTCTCTCTCTCTCTCTCTCTCTCTCTCTCTCACGTGCACTCACACACACACTCACCCACACACACACACACATGCCTTGGGATAGATGTAAAAC
>NC_140943.1:65898609-65951109 GCF_014529385.1 Adiantum capillus-veneris | reverse complement strand
ACCTTTAGAGGCAGATGTACTATACTTGAAGATTTTTGCACAATTTTCCTAAAATTTGCCTCTAAAAGTTTGGAGATTTGCATCTAAAATTTGAACTTTTTTACTAAATTTGGAGGTTTCCATCAAGGGCCAATTCTACAAAAAATTGTTATGTATGAGAAATTTTAGAAGCAAATTTACTATATTTGAAGGTTTTCAGATTTGATTGTTACAATTTGCATGTATGATGATAATTTTATGCCTCTTCTCTGATTTGTAATTCATCCCTGCTAATTGGTCCCAAAGTCCACAAAACTTGCAACTCCTCAAGCTCTCTCTACCTTGTGGATCCCTAAAGAGTGTGTTTTGTCGGTGTCAATCTTCGGGGTTTCACCAAGGAACTTGAGAATTCATCACTCATATTTTCCCTTCCTAGAAACTTACATTCAACTCACCCACTTCCCGTGCTAGCACAACTAGCTTTTTTTCTGCTTGTGGCTTGCGCCTTGAAAGTATGTAGCATTATCCAATGCCAACGTTTAAGAAGTTGACATGAATGAAAGAAGAATTCTTGATGAGATCCCTATCAAAGGATGTTGGAGAAGCCCAAAGAACACACTATGGTTGAAAATTCTTGCTCAACATGTACACTAAGTGTGATCTTGTACTGAAAAACGCACAACAAGCTCTTGATGGTATTAATGTTTGTAGTTTAGGATGCCATATATGTCTGGAAGGAGTAGGGTAAGGGGAAGGAAGCTCTGAGTACTTTTCACATGAGGTAAGGTGAGGACTCCTATCCGTATACAATTGTGTATCTTTATATCTCAAAGGCAGCATGCAAGTATTTGACATGAGCAAACTAAAATGGCTATTGAGGGGCTCTTTAGAAAAACCTGCATGTTTCAAAATGTTTTGGTCAACATGTACACCATATTTAAATGTAGCCTCTTGGAATGCACTTATGTGGCCCTTGGCAACCCCATTCTTAGGGGTTCTTACACTTTGGCCAAGGAGCCAAATTTACTATATTTACATTAAACTTATGTTTTCTTCAAGCACTCAGGTACACAATGTTTTTTTCAAAAAATTGGAAAACCTACCTATGAGACATTCTAGAGGCAAATTTATTGTATTTGATGGTTTTTACACTAAATTTGTATAAACATTGTAGGTGTTCTTACCTTCAAATATGGATTTAGAGGTAAATATCAAATTTGTAGGTCAGATTACAGTAAATGTAAGTTTTTTTTAGCACTCAAATACACAATACTTTCCCCCAAAAAATAGAAAAAACCTACGTATGAGAAATTTTAGAGGCAAATTTACTTTATTTGAAGGTTTTATTTTCCAAGTGAGATTACACTAAACCTAGTTTCTTTTTTAAGCACTTAGATACACAATATTTTTTTCAAAAAACTTGGAAAACCTACATATGATTACAGTAAGCATACACTTAAATACGTTTCTAGGTGGGATTGCACTAAACCTAGCCATTTTTCCAGCACTGGGATCAATGTTACAAGAGATGAAAGCTTTGAGATTTCTAGGCCTTACACATTATTTGTTGAAGGTGCTATTGTTCCAACATATAATGATGATGGTGAAGAGGTAGGTTCTCCCTCATCAAGACCTTGCATGATGTCTAACACATTAATGGTTTCTTGAACTATTGGTTTGCTTCAATGTGGGATGGGTATGGAGATGATCCTTTGAAGGCTAACAGCCCATCAACATGCTTCAATGTGTGTAAACCATTCTTGATCTCTTACTACATCAATTTAGGGGCCAATCCCATGGACTTAAGAATGTCGAGTCTTATGTGTAAGTCATCCAATGATCAAACATGAGATATGCTTCTTTCCACCTCTTCTAAAGGCTTGGAATCATCCATCTTTAGCATACCAACTTGATGTGAGCGCAACCAAGTGGCAATGGTACTCCACACAAGATAACTCATTGGCTGACGATGGCACTACACATCTTCTCCACGTCCATGACCAACTGCATCTCTCAGATGCGATACAGATAGGCATGATCGTCTTCTATGTTGACCAAAGATGTGCAAGATCTCTTTGGAGAAGCTATTTAAGGTTAAATTCTCCTTCGTCATGGAGATGGAAGACCCTCTGTAGCTCTCTTTTTCTCAAACAATTATACTCTCTCTCTGTGTGTGTGTGTGTGTGTGTGTGTGTGTGTGTGTGTGTGTGTGTGTGTGTGTGTGTGTGTGTGTGTGTGTGTGTGTTGTTGGAATTAGGGTTGCAGAGAAACACACACAGCTTGGAGAAGACGAAGGAAGCTCAAGGCACACAATAGAGAGTGTGTTACTTAGTGTGCAATGGAAAGAAAGATAGCCCTAGAGTGATGGGCGTATATACAATGCACGGGGGAAAAAACCTCTTAAAGAGGGAAAAAATGCCCCGGCGGTCCTAGTGTGTTCACACACATCACTACCACATGTATATGGTAACAAATCCCCCCTGGAGTGATGCGGTGAACGAGAGCTGGCACATGAGTAAAGGGAAGTGCCATGCCCTGAGGACAGGATCAGTCCACAAAGGGGAGTAAGCCCAAAGCTTTGCGGAAAGCTTCAAGCTTCTCACGAGACAATGCCTTTGTGAAAAGATCTGCAAGGTTGTCCTGTGTTGGCACATAAGCCAAGCTGATCTCTCCTGCTGAGAGCCTCTCCCTGACATAGTGGTAATGCACCTCAATGTGCTTTGTGCGAGCATGAAAAACTGGGTTCCTCGCAACTGCCAATGCGCTCTGACTGTCAGTGTAGATAGTGTTGGCAGTGTCCTGTCCAACACCCAAGTCAGCCATAAGGCGTCTGAGCCATACACACTCAACCGTAGCTGTGAAGACTGCCCTGTACTCAGCCTCACAACTCGAAGTGGCCACAGTAGGTTGCTTCTTGCTCAACCATGATATACATGAACTGCCAAGCATGAAACAAAAACCACTTGTGGACACTCGCGTGTCAAAACAACCAGCCCAATCTGAGTCCGAAAAAGCATGTAAGTCTGGCGGCAATGATCCCCCCTTGGGATAAAACAAGCCAAGATGTAAAGTGCCACTAAGGTAGCGGAAAATCCTCTTGACAGCCTGCCAATGCTTAGACCCTGGGCTATGCATAAATCTGCTGACCTGCGAGACTGCAAACTGAATATCTGGCCTCGTGTTGCATACATAAATGAGGCAGCCAACAGCGGTTTGGTAAAGAGTGACATCAGCAGGATCGCCAGCATCATGTAGACTCAACTTCAAACCTGTTTCCATGGGAGTGGCAATAGGTTTGCAATCCTCAAGTCCAAACTTACATAGCAATGTCTCTATGTAACTTTTCTGACACAAGGCAATACCACCATCACACTGCTTAAACTGTATACCCAAGTAATGATGCAACAGCCCCAAATCTTTCATCTTGAAAGTAGCATTCAAATCAGCCTTAAATTCAGCAATATGTCTCTCATTTGGTCCAGTGATTAGCAAATCATCAACATAAAGAACCACAATGAGAAATACATCATCCTCACGCTTTACATACAATGTGCTTTCTGTTGGACTGTTACGAAAGCCTCGTTTAACCAAATGAGTGTCAGCTTTCTCATACCAAGCACGAGGAGATTGCTTCAACCCATACAAAGCCTTCTTACATTTGCACACTTTGTCCTCTTGTCCTTTTATGACAAAACCGCGAGGCTGCGTTACATAAACTTCCTCAAATATGTCACCATTCAAGAAAGCAGTAACAATGTCTGATTGATGTACATCCCAGCCAAAATGAGCTGCCAATGCACATAGAAAACGCACAGTAGTCATACGACAAGTGGGAGCAAAAGTCTCTTCATAATCTATGCCTTTTTGTTGTGCATAACCCTTTGCAACAAGTCGAGCCTTATGGCGATCGATCTCACCATCCGGCTTGCGTTTCAACTTGTAAACCCACTTCGTACCAATGGCCTTTTTGCCAGGAGGCAAATCACATAAAGTCCATGTGTCATTCTCTATAAGTGCATCATATTCTGATTTCATGGCAGCAATCCAATTTTCTGAATTCTGTGCTTCATCAAAAGACAGAGGCTCCTCAACATCATGTAAACTAGACACAGCCAAAGCATAACAATCTGATGCATAAGATGCATGGCGAGAGCCTGAACGAGTACGACTAGATAAAGGTGCATCCAATTTACTGTCACGCAAAGTGTGCACCAGCCATTTTGGCATACTACTAGCCTGCTCATTTTCAGCCCTTTCCTCATCAAGTACATCATGTACATCTGCATCAGTAATAGGCTGTTCTAAAACATTTTCAGAAACTCCCATAGGCTGTACATTTGCCTCATTGGAACTTACATTCGTATTTCCACCACTGAAAAGAGGCAACAAAGTGTCATAAATGTCATGTGAGCTTACATTACTGTCTCTAGTACATGACAGCAAGGGTTGAACAGAATCTTCCACAAACACTACATCCCGTGAAACCAAAATACGTTTTGTTTGCGGATGATACAACCTGTAACCTTTGCTTTCAGCACTATAACCAACAAAAATACATTTGACAGCCTTATCATCCAATTTTCTGCGCTGCACTTGTGGCACCAAAGCATATGCCAAACAGCCAAAAACACGCATGTGCTCAATAGAAGGTTTTCTATCATGCCATGCTTCATATGGAGTAATAGACTGCAAAGCTTTCGTAGGACACCTGTTAAGTACATAAGTGGCACACATGATGGCCTCAAGCCAAAAAGAATGCGGCAAAGCTTGACTTTTGACCATACATCGTGCCATTTCCGTTAGTGACCTGTTTTTCCTCTCAGCAACACCATTTTGTTGAGGTGTATAAGGCACTGTACATTGGTGTTTTATCCCACGACTAGCCAGAAATGCATTAAATTCATGAGACATATACTCCCCCCCTCGATCGGAACGGAGGGTGCCCATAGTACATTTTGAGACATTTTCAGCCATAGCCAAAAATTGTTTGAAGCACATAAAAACTTCGGACTTCTCTTTAAGCGGAAATACCCACGCATGCCTGGAGTAATCATCAATGAAAGTCACGAAGTACAGGTAATTGCCCAAGGACGGAGTTTGCATGGGCCCACAAACGTCACTATGCACAAGCTGCAACCTGCATGTGGCCCTAACTGAACCATCCTTTGGAAACTTAGAACGCTGCATTTTACCCAGAATACAGCCTTCACAAACATGTTTGATAGGTGCTTCAAGAGGCGGCAAAGAAGCAACCATATCAGATTTCTGCAAACGCAGCAAACTGGCAAAATTCAGATGACCAAAACGTGCATGCCAAAGTTTTGCATCTGAAATAGCCCTTGAATCTGCAACAGCATTTGCAAAATTTTGTCCACACTTGTCATACAAAGTGAGCTTATACAGCCCACGGCACAAAAGCCCAGATGCAACAATTTCATCACCAAAACTGAGATCATGAACTGTACATCTGTCATCCACAAATTTGACTACAAGTCCAAGTCTAGCAAGTGCGGATACAGACAAGAGATTCTTCTTGATCCCAGGTACATAAAGTGCATCAACAAGTGTGAAGGAACTGCCATTAGCAGCAGTGAGCACAATCTTTCCAACTCCCTGAACTGGATAAGAGGCGTTGTTGGCACAAGTGACTGAATTCCCATGAGGGACAGACTCGAGAGAGGTAAACAATTCACGATGTGAGGTAATGTGCTTTGTAGCACCACTGTCGAAATACCACACATGTGAATCTGCAGCAACTGACAAGCATGCATCATGGACAGCAGGATTGTAAGTGCACTCTGCGCTAAAAGCCCATTCTGCATCAACATCAGCATCACAATCTCCTTTCACAGAAGACTCAACAATGGCTGCATTTGTAGTGGAACCAGCATTTGCAGTGGAACCACCCTCTTTCTTCTTAGCCTCTTTGGCCTTCAACTTAGGACACGACTTGATCAAGTGATCATTGGCTTTACAATAATGGCAACGCATCTTCTTTTTGCCCTTATCACCAGAATTGCCAGACAAAGCTGCCAGCAGAAGCATTAGGAACAGAAATTTTGCCACTCGCAGCAGAACCATAAGAAGTGGCTGCATTACTGTTACCACCCTTTCTTTGAGAAGCAATAAAAGCCTGTTCAACTGCACGCTGCCTAGTCCTGTTTTTTCTAGAAAGTGACTCTTGCAACAGCAATGTGCATAATGCATCAAACTTGACAACTTCATGATTTCCTTGGGTCATCAGTCTCCAAGTACTAGCAAAAGTCTGGTAGGAATCTGGTAAGGCATCAAGAACAGTCTGCACAAGGGAACTGTCAGAAATGACTTCACCTGCAGAAATGAGTTGCTCATTGATATCCTTGACACTAGCAAGGAAAGTGTCCATATCATCTTCCTCATGCATAATCTTCGACTCTAGCTCTTTACGCAGCAAAGCAATTTTAGCCTCATTGCGGCTTGCATAAAGACCTGCTAGAATATCCCAAGCCTATTTTGCAGATTTTGCTGAACGGATGTGAGGAATAATGGTGCGCTTCACAGACAACGCAATCAATGCATGAGCCTGCGCATCCTTAACATCCCAACGAGCTTGTTCTGCTGTAGGCAAAACAACTCTAACAGCTGCAATCCTTGCAGCAAGACCTGCAACATCCTCAATATCGCCTACATCTTCAGAACCAGGACATACATCAATGCCCTGCACAATGTTCCAGACACCTTTTGACACAAGAACGTGTTGCATCATATAAGCCCACATAGGGTAGTTGTCCCCATCCAACCTGTCCTCAGCAGCAAACATCTTGAACACATCTGTGTTGTTGTTGTCAGCCATGGTAAATGCTGCACCTGTTGTGAAAACTGCCCGAAAATAGGAGAAATGGAGCGGGAACAACTTGTGCTATATAGCACAAACCGTAGAAGACTATAAGGCACCTGTTATGCAGAAAACGGCAATGACAAAAAATCTGCACAAAATGACGAAATAACCTGTGCAGTACTGCCCGTAGTGGAAACGGAGGCCGAAATGAGCCCAAATCAAAATTCTGAGCAGACCAAGCTCTTCGAGCTTGCCCAAAATATTTGTCGACCTGCGAACGCTTGCCAAAGCTCACTGAAATCGGAGAAAGTGAGCAGGCGTGTGCTGGAGCAGCTGGCGACTAAGCCCGGGAGAACGTGACCTGCTCTGATACCAATTGTTGGAATTAGGGTTGCAGAGAAACACACACAGCTTGGAGAAGACGAAGGAAGCTCAAGGCACACAATAGAGAGTGTGTTACTTAGTGTGCAATGGAAAGAAAGATAGCCCTAGAGTGATGGGCGTATATACAATGCACGGGGGAAAAAACCTCCTAAAGAGGGAAAAAATGCCCCGGCGGTCCTAGTGTGTTCACACACATCACTACCACATGTATATGGTAACATGTGTGTGTGTGTGTGTGTGTGTGCGCGCGCAATACACTACTTAACAAGGAGCAACTCTATTGTACAACGAACACCATAAACGTTGGAGACTTCATGATGTGGGAGCAAGGCTTGAGGAAAAAAGTGTAATGTCACCTACAAATTTCGAAATGTTACCTCTAAATTTTAAATTAGAAGGTAAGAAAACGTACAAAATATGAGGGAATTGAATATTTAAAGATTTTTTTTTGGGCACGGGGGGGGGGGGGGGGAGAGAGAGAGAGAGAGAGAGAGAGAGAGAGAGAGAGAGAGAGAGAGAGAGAATTAAACGAATGCAAGCGACCTAGAGAACTATCCAATTAAATAGAGAGAAGGAGGAGAAGGACAATATAAATATTAATGTCTTAGGAACAAGATCAAGAGATCTTAAGGATCTTTAACGAGACTTAAACCCAAGAGGTGATATGAGATCGAGAGAGAGGAGGACGAGGAGGAGGAGGATTAGCTATTATCACCTTAAAGATCTAGCCAACAAATATTGTCTATTGAACTCAAACTCTTTGAAGGGGTGGAGGTGAGAGAGAGAGAGAGAGAGAGAGAGAGAGAGAGAGAAGTTTTGATATTGTAGGAACAATGCATGAGATCCCAAACAATCATCATACAAATCTAGCCTACAAGTCTTGAATTCATTATCGTCCCAAGGGACCTCAACAATCTATTTCTACAAGTCTTGAATTGATGATCATGAGCTTCCACTCAAGAGAAAACTAAATTAACCACACTTTGGGGGGAAGAGAGAGAGAGAGACAGAGAGAGAGAGAGAGAGAGAGGGAGAGGGAGATAATTCAATCATGCTTAAAGGTCATGACCTCATTTTGAAGTACGCACTTCAATTACTATTATAATTATTTTAAAACACACACTAATACACGCACTATTACATTAAGTATATTTACAAGTTACGATTTCAATTTTGGAACTATCCTTTAGTTTAACGAAGGTTTATAGCGAGGGTTTAGCATCCTAAGCAACCTTATGTTTTTGCTTTTGTTGGTTTGGATTTCAAGCTGCCAATGGTGCTTAAATACACCAATAAACTCTATTTAACTTATAGTAATAACTTGATTATGATTTTTGTGCTTTTGTTGGTTTGGCTTTCAAGGTACTAGTGGTGCTTAATAGACTCTATTTACCTTATAGTAAGAGCTTGCTTATGATTTTTGTGCTTCATAGAGATGCATGAAAGTAAGAAATATAGATGGCACTACTAATCACATTCCCAATGTTAAAATCCAACTCAAAGCTTGGAAACTTGAAGCTCTTAGGCAACTACTACATTGGCACTAAGAGTCCTCATCATTTCACAATCTCCTAATATAATTGGTTTGTCTAACAAAAATTTGTAGCATTGCAAGCGCAAGGTCAGCAAAGGGGACGATTAATTCTTTGAATATTGCAGATAATTTTATTGTGTCCATTATACTATATCTTGGGTGGCATAGATGCAAGCAAGCAAGAGTGAGCTAAAGATATCTTGGAGCAAATAACATTGTTGATGTCCAAGACAGTGTTAGGCATTTGAAGCAGCATGATTACATTGGATCCAAAAAAGCATAATTACATTGGATCCAATAAAGCTCTGTGATCACTACACAAGCGTCTATTAGACCTCATGCTTAAACACCATGCTGACTTAACCAATTGGTGGCATTGGGTTTGGTAGCATTTTTTCCAAGCCCTATATATTCTCTCTATTGTAGATTAGGTGATAATGTGCACTACCACATTTCTTACTTACAAGAGAAAAAATGTAGAGTTTCGATCAAGAAAAAGAGAGAAGAGAAAAGATGTTTGACTCCCAATGCAAGGCTTCAAAGTTTTAACCTCAAGCTCCATCACTCTCAAGCTCTCAACCTCACCCGATACCAACTAGTTAACTTTGCTAACCTCTCTTTTCATACATGGATGAGAAAAATTCTTGGTGAGCTAAAGCATTGTTCGACCTTTCTTAAATTAAAGGCTTCTACTTGAGCAGCAAAGCTACCACATAAGTTGTATAATTCTTGCAAAGTATGAGCTACAAGACTTTTATGTCGTTTGATTTGTACTCTCACTACTTTTGGGTGTTGCTTGCAGATTTCAAGGATAGATGAGTAGCAAAAACCAGATACAAGTGGCACATATTCTCTCTACCTGTTTGTGACCCTATTTCAGTGACCATCTCAATTTTGGGGCAGTTGTAGAGCTTGGTCTACTCAAATTTTTGATTCGGGCTCATTTCGACCTCCAATTAATACGATGGGCAAGTTTCTCAATTCTCTATGGTCAATTAAGATGTTTAATCGCAAGAGCAAAGTATTTCATGTCCAAGGGCTGACAGAGGCTATACCTAGAAGATGTTCTAGTTAAACTACGATAAAATGAATTGCTTATGAAATCATCGCCTCAATTATTCCCTTTCTTTGACTCCCCAAAGAGTTTTCACATTGATTCAATTTTTGAGGTGTGTGCTTATTTTGTATGCTTTGGGTTTTTTGCTTTTCAAAGAAAAGCGCCCACAGTGGGAACCTCTAGGGCTCTATTACCATAGACAATACATGTGAGTGAAGTACCAAATTAAGATTTTACATTCTTGGTACTTTTGTTTGTTTATTTTTTATTGCCTTTCAATTTGTAACTTTGGGGGGTCATATTGACATTGTAACCCTCCCTAGGCTCATCACAGTAGTAAACTCCCTTTATAATAGTTAAACTAAAGGTCAAAAGGGATCGAGCCCACTAGAAAGCAGTAGAACATTGCACAATGCTGCCTAAGTCAGATTAAGAACCTAAAGTAACCATTGAAAATTAGGAAGGCATTTCCCATAGTATTAAGAGAAGATCTCTAACGCCTATCTTGGTCAAACTAGCTTAGTCAGACTGCTTGATTCATAAACCTAGACAAGGGACTATGACATAAATTATATTGAATCTAATATTTAATACTAAGCAAATGTGTTGAATATTATGTACTAATCACAGTTAAAGCATACAAACATGGATGCTAAAAAGATAAGAGGCAATGATAAGAGACAAGAAACACCTGTTCGTGTTGATGATCACGCTCGATTCGAAGGGTGAACGAGACAAGGATTCCATGAAGTTCAAAATCCCAGCTATTACAACGCCTTCCTGTACACACTAAAAGACGCAAGGAATACCTCTAAGAGTCACATCAGTGGGAAGAGGCCCCTTTATTGAACACAATCAAACCACATAAGGAACCCTAACCTAATTATTTGCACCTCCCTAGAGAGTCAAGGGAATAGGATATTGAATAGATGGGCGGGTAGCCCTGGGTCTAAACTCCTATCCTTGTCGAGAACAAATTCATCATCCATGAGACCATATGTACCATCCGTGTAATCATGTAAATCTTCCTCATCATTTAGATGCACATATGTTCACTAAGAATGTCACTAGGCGTCAATAGTCATCCTGATCAAAAGGGTAAGCTTGTGCAATCGGAGAGACGTTATCTACTAAGTAGGGTTTAGTCATGGTCAAGAGACGCATCAGTCATTCTAATTCCTCAAAATTCTTCTCACACGCTAGCGTATCTACCAAATCCTATTCACAGGCAAGCACGGGTAGACTATGTGAAACACTTGTGAAAAGTAAAGAGGGTACCTCTCACCCAAGGTAGGAGTGGATGACTCTAGCATACTAGCCATGTCTGTACACACAGATAGATGTTGATTAGTGTGCAAACATTATAAGGGTCATGTCAAAATGTTGTGTCCTTGTGCATAATGTGTTCTTATGATTTTTGGAACTTGCACTAGAATTTGTAGGTCTCAATCTTTTTGTTTGGTGGCTCTTGCTCTTTTACTCTTTTATTTTTGTTTTCTTGAGTATAGGGCTATATATATACATTCCCTAAGATTGGGAGATTGAGAGGTCAAGGGGGAAGGTTAAGAGGGGAGCAAGTGAATGATGGAGGTCAGCAAACACTCCCCCCTTCCTTGGGTAGATCATACATTTTGAAATGATGTCGTCACCTTTTGTAACCAATTGTTCCAAGTTGTTATGGGTGAAGACTTTGACCAATAGTTTTTGACCACCCTAGGCATTTCATCTAGTTGTAAGGGTGGTAAGGTACTCTCTCATGCTTTTACTTGCAGCATTGTTGTAGGTGGTGAAATTACAACGGGAGGTGCAAATTCTTTCTTGTTTGTATGGATATTTACAATGGTAGGTGGAGGTTGTGTCGAAGCTTGTATTTCCGTATATGATCTACATGAAGAGAAAGAAGCTTCATTTGTTTTTTCTATGTTTGAGCCGAGCGAAACAAGACGTTTTAGCTTGGGTACCCAAACTAGCTCCAAATGAGATGTATAGTGTTCTGTGATCTTTCCCTTCCCACGATCTTCAATCGGCTTTATCGTGACAGGATTTGACTCACATGGTTCTATAGGTGACAGGTAAGAACACAATTTATGTTTAGGCACTCATATTTGATCATTCCCTTCATAGTAGCCTTGGGCTTCCAATACTCATTTAGGAATCCAACGTAACGTTTTCCTATATTTCTTGAAGCGAGTGGGGCATCTCTTTGTTTTTTAGCGTCAAAAATGGTCGCTAAAGAAGATTGAGGAACCCATTTATATGTTTTCTTTGTTATATCACGATGGGTCTTGTGCGTGTCTTGCTTTGTTTCAACTACAGAAGTTGAAGCTCTAAAGGGTTGGGCTATAGTTACAGATGGTTCAACCTCTTGGACATGCACTGTTTTGGGTTGTATTTTTTTGAGAGGTGATATATAAGGGACTATCGCTTGAGTGGCTGGGCTAAGAGTTTTTTTATGTGTTTTGACACTCCTAGTCCCCCAATCAATAGTGCATTTGGTCGCTATCATCCACGTGCGGCCTAGGTTTATATTGCCTTCCATGTCCAACAGGCATGACCAAAAAGTCTTGAGCTACAACCCCATTGTCATAACTGACAAAAGTCTACTAGGTTCCAATGATTGTAGGTTTTCTCTTGTTGATACCTTTGACTTGGATAGTACTCTCAACTAGAGATGGCTTTCCTAACTGACACCACACTCCATATGATAGTAGATTATATTTAGTAGCTGTGTCCAATAAGGCGTTATATAGTACTTTCCCATAGGTGCTTTTTAACTTAATAGGGTATCGTAGAGGTGTGTCAGAGTCCAACCAATCATCCTCTGTTTCAACGTGAAATGCATGTGTGACTCTAAGGTTGGCCTCTCATTGGTGTATTATACGTTATTGTCGCTCCTTAGCCTCAGCTTGAGCTTGTATCTTTTTTAATTCTGCTTGTGCCTTGGTTGCCTTTTTTTGATGGGTGGCACGTAGCTCCTCTTGGCTTAAAGAATCATAGTATCTTTTAAATTTACTTCCATTGAGGAATCCAATGGTTTCAATCCCATCAAGAGTTTCCACACGAATGGTATCTTGTGGGGTGATTTTGCATACTCTATATGGTTCTTTTCCAGAATATTTCAACTTTTTCTTCTCGTTATGCGCTCCATACATAAGGACTTTATCCCCAACCTTGACATCTTTGTTCTTTAGATGATGGTCAAACCATTTCTTTCTCCTATCTTTCTCCACAAGTGCATTTTGCAGAGCCAATTGCCTTTCTCCGTCTAACCTCTCAAGGATATATAAACACTCAACTACAGGGTTACCATCCCAACCTTCTTGTGAAGCTACCCGCAAACTAGGAATTACAAACTCCCATGGCATAACTGCCTCTTGGCCATATACCATTTTGAATGGTGTACAATTAATAGCCACTTTGTAAGAAGTACGAAAATCCCATAGAGCTGAAGTCAGCTTCAAATCCTAATATGTGCAATGAGCTTCCACTGTTTTGGTTAAGATAGAAATTAAGTTCTTGTTAGTGCTCTCAGCTTGGCCATTTGCTTGTGAATAATAAGGTGTAGACTTATGGTGGGCTATCATGAAGTTTGTTGTGAGTTTCTTTATCAGTCCATTTTTAAAATGAGTACCATTGTCACTCACAATCTCAAAGGGACAACCAAATTGCATAATAATGTTCTCAAATAGAAACTTGGCGGTTGACCTTGCATCAACCTTGCGTGTCGCCTTGGCTTCTATCCACTTTGTCACATAATCAGTGGCAACAATAATATATTGAGATTGAGTGTTACGAGCTGCTAGACTAATTGTGCCTACAAAGTCTAAACCCCATTTTTCAAATGGTTGAGTCACTTTAATAGGATGTAAGGGCATTTTATCCTTTTATTGTGTGATCTTGTAACGTTGGCATTCATCACACCCTTTTGCAAAAAGTGATGCATCTTTGAATAAGGTAGGCCACTAATAGCCTGATTGCAACACCTTTCTAGCAGTTAGTTCCCCTCAACGATGTCCTCCGGCTATACATGTGGGATTCTTGCAGTATGTATAAATACTCATCCTCACGAGCACAACGTCTAAGAATATCTTCCTTCACTAGCTTGTAGAGAGTTACTGCAATTAGAGAATAAGGTTCACATTCCTTTAATAGTTTTTGAGTTATATCCTTACGAAGCTCTCTATGTAGTACATTTACTGGTACCATATGTGTACTTTGTGATGGCTCCTTGGTAACCTCAATTAAATTGAATGTCGTGATCTTTGGAGGATTAGGATTATTAGGACATTGGGCCATCAAATGATCTATGCCACATCGATTACATATGAGTATCGGCATAGTAGATGTGCTCACTTGATTGGTTTGCATTAGTGTGGCATTCTTTTGTAGTCTAATAGGACACTCGGCTACAAGATGTTGACCCCCACACTCGTAGCATAGAAGAGGTGGTCTCTTAGCAGTGAAATTGATATTTTGGTCTCTTGCCGCAAGAGCACCTACTTGATAGACATGTTTGACTTGTCTCCAATAGTCCTCCATGTAGTATTGTGGACTTTCTTCAAGTGCATCAATCCCATAGGTAATATTAGGGTCTATATCTTCCTCACAGCCTTCCAAACAAGCAATAGATGACTCAACCCATTTGATTCACATAAGTGATTCTTAGATGTGGGGGTTGTGGTCCTAGCACTGGAGGTGGTAATGGTCTTGTTTGCACAACATTTTGGGCCCTAGGGACCATGTGTTGTGACGATTTTTCAAGAGGTGGGGTAGGCATCAATGCAGGCACCTCGAGATTTGTCCGTTCATGCTAAGTTTGGTCTTTTGGCCATCACGTGTTTAGATACTATGCAATCCTTGGCTTGATGACCATACCTCCCATAGGCATTGCAATTCCCATTTAATTTTACTCTAAAAGTAGGGCATTCACTGGTACTATGCGGACCATAGCAAACTGAGCACCATTGTTGCTCCCTTCTTGGATACATATGATTGTTTTGTGGAGCACGATTGTCTCTAGGACTTTCTTAAATGGCCTTGGTGAGATCCGCTAAAGTCATCTAAGATATCTTTGATTCTTTAGCAATAATCTTTATAGTCATTGGCTCATGCCGTGATGCTTGCGAGCTAGTAGATTTAGGCTCAACGGACACTCTTTCTCCTTGAATCATTAAATTTTCCTCATTGGATCGCATTGGTGGTGACTGCTTCCCAAGTGGTGATACCTCTAATGACTAGGCAATTGTAGATATCCTCATGTCATAGTCACCTAATGAATCTATCGAGCAATTGGTTATTATTGAAGCGCTCATTTGAATTACACCAAGAATTCAAATGCTTCAAGCAACTAATAAAGTCTCTCACGGACTCTCCTTCCTCTTGTTGGGCTTTCTGGAGCTAAGATACTACACCCCAAAGTACTCGCTCTTGTATGTACTCTTTCAAAAACAGTCGCCTAAGAGTAGGGTAAATTGTTTTCTCTTCCACCCTTAGGGTTCTATACCGATCCCCAACCTTTCCACTCAAGGTCAGGCTTAAAGCATTTCTCTTGTACATGTCATTGTGTTCTCCTAGGGAATCGTATATTTGTTCAAATACTTTCATATGATTTCTCACACCCCCGTCTCCACTAAATCCTATGCTAGTAGCACCCGATGTGAATTGTAGGACATCTAACCAACCCACATGATAGATGTGACCTATATATAGGTCGATTAAAGTCTTCGTCTATAGTGCATACTCCCAGTTTTCATTTAAAAACACTCCTTTTAGAATTGAGGTGCTAGGAGTGTCCTTTGAACTAGATGCAATGGGCTCTCTATGGGTTGAACCTTAGTGGTTGCTGATTCAGGAGCACTTGATTACTCGACTAGCATGGATGTTGACATAGGGGCCTTTGCCTTTAGCTCCCTCCATTGCTCTGCCTTACGTAAGCTTTTGATTTTCTTTTCCCTCGCTGCAAGGATATATCGCTCAACCTCTTGCACTTCGGCAAGGCTTCTACCATAAGGTAATATAACCTCAGAGGGAAATAGCTCTGAAGAGTTAGGGGGTGTAGTGAATGGAGTATTCACCTGCACGCTCTCCAGGAGCATAAGGTCTACATGGGTCATGAATGGCGAATTTACTTTCCCCCCTTCATTTACATCGTTAGCTCCATGTTCAAAGCGAGTGTCTCTACTCAAAGTCTCTTTCAGGCGGCTGAACACGCTCGGCCCGGACCGTGGGTCCATGGAATCCATATTTGGCTTGAACTATTGGGATTAGGCATCGGGTAACCTTCCATGACGTCGTATTCACACGAAGAGTCACTAGATGCAATATGTGGGTCTTGAGAGTGATACTACCTTGGGTTCCCGTTGAGGGCATAGAGCCTAATGTGGAGGAATAATGGGTGCCCGCGTAAATGGAGACACTCTCTATGTGATCGTCCTCTAGCACACGACTAGAGCGTAGGTGCATGTGACCTAGAGCGTAGGTGCATGTGACCTCAACACTCTAGAACTGTTGGTGAGCCTTCCAACTAAAATGAAACTTTTTATTTTGTTTTTTACGTAGCTGCCCATGGCAGCTCTGTCTAACCTGCCTACAACTAACAAAGCTAATTAACTAACTATCTCTGCTCACACACTGTCTAACATAGTAAACTACACACTGTCAGAACTGTCAACCTTCACACTGTTTACTACACATTACAGTACTATACACTAACTAACAAATCTACTAACACTTGCAAATTAGAGAACTTAGCAGATCTAACAAAACATGTATACTGTAGCACTTAGCAGAGCTAACAAATCCTGCTAAAACTTACACATTACGGCCACTTAACAAATCTAACAGAACTTAGCAAAAACTAGAAATGACAGAAGTGAATAGCTTCATGAGGTAGCATTGAGTGCTCCTCAAGCTTAGTGCAAGGCAGTCCCCGGAAACGCTGCCAAAAATGTGCGCTTTGCCGCACGTGTCGGAAGCTGGGAACTTGCCAAAACATCATGTGTGAGCCACGAATGGCTGCAAGCACACAACTAGACAGTCCTAGCAAGTTCAAAGGGGCAATGGTGTGTCACTCACTGCTCAATGCTTTCGTCGTGAAGGATCTTGTGCTGCGAAGAAGAAGATCCACTGCCACGCTCAACCGCCTCACCATCGTCGATGCCGCTGCAATGCTCTCTCTCTCTCTCTCTCTCTCTCTCTCTCTCTCTCTCTCTCTCTCTCTCTCTCTCTCTCTCAAGCATACACATCCACACACACCCGTGAGCACACGAAGGAGAAGGAGATAGAGGTAGAGCAAGAGCACTTTCTTAGCATGCACCTCAAAGAATGAGGATTTTATGTCAAAATAGACCTTTTATAAGAGTTTGATCCATTCACACATGGGCGCCCACAGTGGCCGGTCATAGTAAAAATCATGTAAAAATGGGATAAGTGGTGCGTCTCTCATCGGCGATCACCTACACACCTATTGGACTGACAAGCCTGGTCCATGACTCAATCAAATAATGATAAGGCGTTCGTCGAAGGTGATAGGGTGTCCATAAGGGTTAACAATAGTGATGTTTGTGGGCCCATGCAAAGTCCGTCCTTGGGCAATTACCTTTACTTCGTGACTTTCATTGATGATTACTCTAGGAATGCATAGGTGTATCCGCTTAAGGCAAAGTCTAAAGTGTTTATGTGCTTCAAACAATTTCTCGCTATGGTTGAAAATGACTTGAGATGTACTATGGGCACCCTCCGTACAGATCGACGGGAGGGAGTATACGTCTCATGAATTTAATGCATTTTTGGCTAGTTGTGGGATAAGAAACCAATGTACAATGCATTATACGTCTTAGCAAAATGGTGTTGTTGAGAGGAAAAACAAGTCACTTACAAAAATGGCATAATGTATGGTCAGAATTCAAGATTTTCTGCATTAGATTTGTCTTGAGGCCATCATGTGTGCCACTTATGTACTTAACAGGTGTCCTACCAAAGCTTTGCAGTCTATGACTCCTTATGAAACATGTCATGATAGAAAGCCTTCTAGTCAGCACAAGTGCGTTTTTGGTTGTTTGGTTTAAGCTTTGGTGCCACAAACGCAACGCAAACAATTTAATGATAAGGCTATCAAATGCATTTATGTTGGTTATAGTGCTGAAAGCAAAGTTTACATGTTGTATCATCCACAAACAAAGTGTATCTTGGTTTCACGGGATGTTGTGTTTGTGGAAGATTCTGTTCTGCCCTTGTTGTCATGTATTAGAGATAGTATGTAAGCTCACAGGACATTTATGACACTTTGTTTCCTCTTTCCATTGGTGGAAGTTTGAATGTAAATTCCAATGAGGCAAATGCACAGTCGATGGGGGTTTTTGAAAATGTTACAAATCAGCCTATTATTGATGCAGATGTACATGATGTACTAGATGAGGAAAGGGCTGAGAATGAGCAAGCTAGAGGTATGCCAAAATGGCTGTGCATATTTTGAGTGACAGTAAATTGGATGCACCTTTTTCTAGTTGTACTTGTTTAGGTTCTCGCCACGCATCTAATGCATCTGATTGTTATGCTTTGGTTGTGTCTAGCTTATGTGATGTTGAGGAACCTTTGTCTTTTGATGAAGCACAAAATTCAAAAAATTGGATGGTTGCCCTGCAATTAGAATATGATGCACTTATAGAAAATTATCCATGGACTTTATGTGGTTTGCCTCTTGGCAAAAGGGCCATTGGTACAAAGTGGGTTTACAAGTTGAAATGCAAGCCGGATGGTGAGATTTATCGCTATAAGGCTCGACTTGTTGCGAAGGGCTATGCACATAAAAAAGGCATAGATTATGAAGAGACTTTTGCTTCCACTTGTTGTATGACTACTATACATTTTCTATGTGCATTGGCAACTCATTTTGGTTGGGATGTACATCAGTCAGGCATTGTTACTGCTTTCTTGAATGGTGACATATTTGAGGAAGTTTATGTAACACAGCCCCGCGGTTTAGTCAAGAAAGGACAAGAGGATAATGTGTGCTGATGTAAGAAAGCTTTGTATGGGTTGAAGAAATCTCCTTATGCTTGCTTGGTATGAGAAAGCTGATACTCATTTGATCAAACGAGGCTTTCGTAACATTCCAATAGAAAGCACATTTAAGTAAAGCGTGAGGGTGATGTACTTCTTATTGTCGTTCTCTATGTGGATGATTTGCTAATCACTGGACCAAATGAGAGACATATTGCTGAATTTAAGGCTGGTCTAAATGCTACTTTCAAGATCAAAGATTTGGGACTATTGCATCATTACTTGGGTATACAATTTAAGCACTGTGATGGTGATATTGACTTGTGCCAAACAAGTTAGAAAGAGACATTGTTATGTAATTTTGGACTTGAGGATTGCAAGCCTATTGCCACTCCCATGGAAACAAGTTTGAAATTGAGTCTTCATGATGCTGGTGATCTTGTCGATGTCACTCTTTACCAAATTGTTGTTGGCTACCTTATTTATGTGTGCAACACAAGTCCAGATATTCAAATTGCAGTCTCTTAGGTCAACAGATTCATGCATAGCCTAGGGTATAAGCATTGGCAGGCTGTCAAGAGGATTTTTTGCTACTTGAGTGGCACGTTACATCTTGGCTTGTTTTATCCCAAGAGGGAATCATAGCCACTAGATTTGCCTGCTTTTTTAGACTCAGATTGGGCTGGTTGTATTGACACGCGAGTGTCCATGAGTGGTTTTTGTTTCATGCTTGGCAGTTCATGCATATCATGGTTGAGCAAGAAGCAACCTACTATGGCCACTTCTAGTTGCCAGGCTGAGTACACGGCAGTCTTCACAGCTACGATTGAGTGTGTGTGGCTTAGATGCCTTATGGATGATTTGGGTGTTGGACATGACACTGCCAACACTATCTACACTGGCAGTCAGAGCGCATTGGTAGTTGCGAGAGGAACCCAATTTTTCATGCTCACACAAAGCACATCGAGGTGCATTACCACTATGTTAGAGAGAGGCTCTCAGTAGGAGAGATCAGCTTGGCTTATGTGCCAACACAGGACAACCTTGCATATCTATTCACAAAGGCATTGTCTCGTGAAAAGTTTGATGCTTTCTGCAAAGCTTTGGGCTTTCTTCCCTTTGTGGACTGATCATGTCCTTAGGGCATGGCACTTCCCTATAGGTGCCAGCTCTCGTTTACCTCATCACTCCCAGGGGGGATTTGTTACCATATGCATGTGGTAGTGGTGTGTGTGAATACACTTAGGATCATCGGGGCATTTTTTCCCTCACTAGGAGGTTTTTTCCCCCGTTCATTGTATATACGCCCATCACTCTAGGGCTATCGTATCTTCCCATTGCACACTAAGTAATATACTCTCTGTTGCGTGCCTTGAGCTTCCTTCATCTTCTCCAAGCCATGTGTGTTTTCTTACAAACCTAATTCTAACATTTAGAACATCGTTAATGTATGGAAATGCACCTGCTCACAATAGAACTTTGCTTGTAACCTTGTTCCAAGGTGGATTTGAACATCTCCAATCCTTCTAGAAATTGCAAGCAATATTCTTCTCCACTCATGTGTGTCATCCAGTTTCTTCGTGTTTCAATATCAACATCATCATTCTCATTGTCAACATCCGCGTTATAAAATGCCTTTTTATTGCCATTATCCACCTTATAATGCACCTTGTAACTTCTCAAGACCTTGTTTTGCCTTGGAAAATACATGAACTAGTCCGAGCTAGAGGGACAAGCATCATAATCCACTTTGTCAAAAGAGTGCACATGAAGATTAGAGTTAGGGCGGAGGTGGCGCATGTAGGTGAGATGGTCGTGGTGGTGTGCAGTAGAAGCTAATGCACAAACAAACACTATCATTGTCAGGGGAGCTTCTGAGGAGGTAGAAGACGGCTATTGCATGCCAATCATGGTCATCAACCAGGTTGATGATGCAATTGGAGGGAAAAGCGTGGATGATGAAGGTATGAAGTGCATCGTAGATGGAGGTAGAGGAGAGCAAATGGCACCACCATAGCAGGCTCACACTCCTTCTTCTTCTTGTTGCTACTCTTCATCGTCTCTCCTCTCTCTCTCTCTCTTTCTCTCTCTCTCTCTCTCTCTCTCTCACACACACACACGCACGCACGTGAACACACACACACACACACACACAATCACATGTAGAGGTGGGTGCGCTTGAGAGAGAGAGAGAGAGAGAGAGAGAGAGAGAGAGAGAGAGAGAGAGAGAGAGAGAGAGAGAGAGAGAGGGCATACATGGGATTTAACCATAAAATGGAATCTTTCTAGCAATGGCATAAAATGGCATCTTTCTATCTGGCATCCTACAATGTGTGTACATATCCATAAGATTCAAGCTACCAAAACTCTCAACCTGCTTGCCCCTCAAGTTTCTCCAAAATCTTCCTTATGCGCGTGCCTTTTCTTGGACTTGAAGAAATTGATACTTAACTTCCCATGTTCTTATCTTCTTTTAAATCAATGCCTTGTATGCATATAAATGACTTTCATAGTTGTCTTTGTCCATAGTTTCACCTAGTTTTATCAAGGACTTTCAAGCATCTTGACATTCTTTATCAAACCACCTTTTGTGTGATCTATCTTTGTTGATACCATGGACATGCTTTGTGGCAAAGCATTCTTGGACACAACTTTCTTGAAAGCTTCCCATTTAGTTTCCAATGTTGCATCATATCGAAGCTTAATCATCCATAACTATTGCTCAACCGATATACATTGGTGCCCGTTTAATATCCATATAAAGAGATAACTTCTCTTCCCTTTGACTGAAATTATCATGCTTAGTTTTTTCTCCACATGTAAGGTCAATACATAAGGTCCAATGGTCTGATTCTAGGGCCATTGGCCAAGCGTAAAAATCTTCATGCGATACATGATGGCTTTGGAGAGTATAATATAGTCAATCACACTATCCCCATTGTATTTTCTACATGTAGATCCATCCGTTTCACTCCACAAAGATACACCATTGGCAATGAGCATACTCGTGCTATTGCACATGTGTAAAAGTAACTTTCCATGGTGATCCAGCTCTTTCTCATCCATTGAAGTACGATCATACAAGTGAACTTCCTCAAAATCCCTTGAAATGTATGGCATATCAAATTGTTGAGTATCATGTTGCAATGTTTTTGTGTAAGCATTCATATCCCGGAAGACAATTACATCCCCTTTGCCTTTAAAATAAGCAATGTCCTCCTCTAAATAAAAAAATGGATGGTCTCTATCTATGCAAGCATAAAATGGGGAATCATGATGAGGAATGTAGCAACCGACTATAAAAATAGGTGCTCTTTCTGGTGTCATAATTTTTAGCCATACATAATGTTTGTGATTGTCATCTTTCACAATTGATGCAAACTCTTCCAATCCTTTCTCAATCATACATGCTACCCCTCCTTGCCCTCTTCATTGTTTGAGATTCTTTGACCACATCAATGAATGTACATTGTAATCCTCCAACCCATTAATCCTTTTTGTATCATGCTCCCAAGTCTCTATAAGAAGTACAACATCGGCTTTTCTTGTTAGTTCATTTATGCCAACCCCGCATTCCATGGGTATCCATTGCAATTCCAAAAGCATGAAGAAGAAGAAGAAGAAGAGAATTTTTAACATAGAGAGTGGGAAATAGAAAAAAAATAGAGATAAGGAGAGGCAGCGAGAGATAGAAGGGGAGTGAGAGAGGAGATAGAGGGATGGGAGAGGGAGGGAGAGCAAGAGAGAGAGAGAAGAAAAAAGCCCGCTCTGAAAACTTTCTTTTGAGCGAGATTTTTTTATTATTTTTCAATGAATTCAAAATACAAGAGTGGTTATTACCATGGAAAATACTTTATGCATAATTTTTTTAGGAAATCAACATGGAGTTGCAGAACTGCTATTCAAACACATTGACGTGGTCAACCACATGATGTTTGATCCTTGCACCCTATGACTTTCCAGACAATGTGACAATCAAGAGCTCAATTCTACTATTTTTATTAAACATGTTATGGATTGTAGCAGATGTGGACATAACAACAGAACACATTCCATTTGCACTAAGCATGACCTTGATCCCGAGTTCCTCGGACATGTCCAAAGGAATGGCTTCATAGGATGCTACTTACTCATGATTTTTACTTGGAAAAGTCAAGTTGCCTCTAAAAGATACTACCAAGAAACATGGTAAAAAAATTTCACATGCATGACAAGTTCGAAAATCTTTCACAATTTTTTTTTGTCTTCATAGTTGTCAATAAAATAATTCTATATCTATTGGTGCTTTCTAAGAAATTAAAATCAATATTTGCACATTGCAAGGAAACTCTAAAGCAATGTGCAGGAAAGGTTTAGCTCATCTTAGCCTAGAGCCAATTCAAAATCTAGATTACCAGGTTTGAAACCAAGGAAAAGAGAAAAACCTCGTAAAGAAATAGCTCAAAAACCCTGTCGATTGGAAAAATTCTACTAGTACTTTCAATTGTTACCATTAGGAGTAAAGATGGCCGCCTAGGGAAAACAACTTTCCCAAACACTACTCTAAAGACAAAAAAACCCTAAAGGAAAGGTTAAACAAGGTGAGGAGTCACAATGACTTACCAAAGGTAAGGGGGAGGGAAGATTTATCAAAAGTAAGTCTTAATCAGTGTTGCAATTGTATTGTTTTAATATAAAATTGTATTTTTTATATACACACGTATTTACAAACTAGCGAATCTAGACCGATCGGCCCACCATTGCCCTTGATGACCGATAATGGATATGGGAAATGCACTTTTCCATCATCCCTAGTCCCCTAACACACAAATGCACACATAGTGGTGAAATGGTCAACAAATAATGATGTTAAAATTTTTGTAAATCTAGAAAGAAAAGGGGAGTTTTTTTACGACCTTCAAAATGAAAAAAGTGGAGTCACCCTTAGACTGACACTTATTTTTCCAAAGCTCCATAAAGAAGTAGTAGAGATGCCTTATGTGTTACGACGGGCCCACAAGGTGAGCAAAGTGTGCATAGTGATTCTCATAGTAGCTCTACCATGTTGAGAGTAGTGGCAGTACATTGAGTGGTGGTGAAATGCTAGTGGGACAACTTATTCCTCATACAGAGTCTACTTCATTGACAATGCCATTGCTGGTTTTGAGAGGTTTGTGGTGAACTTGGATTACATTATGTTGACAGGTTGTAATGAGCCCTCTTTCTATAGTGAGGCTATGTTACGGGATGACACACTTAAGTTGGAGAGTGCTATGAAATCATAGATGGATTTTTTTGAAGAAGAATCAGACATGAGACTTAGTACATTTGCCAAAAAGGAATTTTTTTTTGTATAAATGGATCCATAAGTTGAAAAGTCACACCAAATGATGTGAAGTTGAAGTACAAAGCTAGATTAGTTGCCAAAGATTTCAAGCAAAAGCAAGACATACACTTTGACGTGGTTTTGTCGTTGATTGTCAAGATGACTACCTTGTGGAAAATAACTACTCTGGTTTCCAAAGGGGACATGGATTAGGTCCAAATGGACGTTAAGATAGCGTTATTACATGGCGATCTTCATGGTGACGTTTATGCAATAACCTCAGGGTTTTGTTGAGAACGGCAAAGAGAAGTTGGTGTGTAAGCTTAAGAGAAGCCTTTCTGGCTTGAAGCAGGCACCACATGAATGGTATGATAAGTTTTATGATTTCATGAAGCCTCAAGGATATGGGCGGAGAAAAACTGATTATCACCTCTACACAAAGAAATCCCTTTATGTGGATGATATGCTCATCACAGGAAAGAACAATCTTGAGATAGATGCATTGAAGTTTAAGTTACATGAGTACTTTGACATAAAATATTTGGATGAAGCAAACCATATTCTTGGCATATGCATTAAGTGAAACACATTAAAGAAGATTCTTTACTTGTCATAACAAGAGTACATTTTCTGTGTACTGAGGAATTTCAATATGGGAGAGGGAGGGGGGGAGTCAGTATCTATGGAAGCAATCTACTCCATTGCTTCCATATGTGAAACTGAAGCAAGATGATTATTCCAACAAGAGTACAATTGTTGTGTACTGAGGAGTTTCAATATGGGAGAGTGGTGGAGGGGAGGAAGGGGGTTGGGGGGCAAGGGGGGTCATTATTTACTCCATTGCTTCCATATGTGAAACTGAAGCAAGACGATTATTCCAAATCTAATGAGGAAAAGAATAAGATGGCCAAGATTCCTTATGAATCTCTAGTTGGATTGTTGATGTATTGGGACTCGTTTAGAATGACATGTGCAATGGGAGTTGTGAGCGGATTTACGGCAAATCCTAACAAGAAATACTAGGAGACACTGAAAGGTGTGAAGAGATACTTGAAATGTACAAAAGTGTTGTGCAGTTTTTTGGAGGAAAATATGCATATGTGGTTACCAGCACGAATGGAGATTATGCAAGGAATGTGGACAACAAAAGATCTACAATACATTATTTCTTTACATTCACTCATGGTGCAATTTTATGGCAATCTTGTCTGCAAGTTTGTATGCATTGATCTATCATGGAAGCTGAATATGTTGCAACGTAAGATGCCAACAAAGACGCTATATATTTTTCTTGTCTAGTGGGAGATTTGGACATCAATAGAGAGGTTATAGTTTTGCTTAGTCAAAGTGCTATCAAATAGCACATAATCCAGCTATTTTGAAGACGAAGCACATTGATGTGAAGTATCACTTCATTCGTGAGGTGCTTGGGGAGTCATTATCTACTCCATTGCTTCCATATGCAAAACTGAAGCAAGATGACTATTCCAAATCTAATGAGGAAAAGAATAAGTTGGCCAAGATTCCTTATGCATCTATAGTTGGATTGTTGATGTATTGGGACTCGTTTAGAATGACATGTGCAATGGGAGTTGTGAGCAGATTTACGGCAAATCCTAACAAGAGATACTAGGAGATAGTGAAAGGTGTGATGAGATACTTGAAAGGTACAAAAGTGTTGTGCATTTTCTTTTGGAGGAAAATATGCATATGTGGTTGCTAGCACGAATGGAGATTATGCAAGGAATGTGGACAACAAATACATTATTTCCTTACAGTCACTCATGGTGCAATTTTATGACAATCTTGTCGGCAAGTTTGTATGCATTGATCTATCATGGAAGCTGAATATGTTGCAACGTAAGACGCCAGCAAAGACGCTATATATCTTACTTGTCTAGTGGGAGATTTGGACATCAATAGAGAGGTTATAGTTTTGCTTAGTCAAAGTGCTATCAAATAGCACATAATCCAACTATTTTGAAGACAAAGCACATTGATGTGAAGTATCACTTCATTCATGAGGTGCTTGAGGACAAGCGCATAGAGCTTGTCAAGAAAGAACCACACATAGGATAACCATATTGATTTACTATCCAAAAGTCTACCCTTCAAGAAATTTTCACACTTTCAAGTGCCTATGAGAATTGGGTAGAGACTCAAACTCTAGATAATTTCTATATATGTTCATAGCTTGCTTAAAAGAACATTGTCCTTCAAGTGGGAGATTAATGGGATTAAATGCCACAGTACCCGACGGTCGTGTCTAACCACCTACTTACCCATTATACTAACCTTTGGTTCTTATCTTATTTACGATCGTGATATACAATAAGGGACTTGTAGAACAAATCCTATGCAATAGATTTTCCACCACTCACTAAGTGCTCTGTGTGTGCACACCCAATCATCATAAAATAAGTGGTGCTATGGAATATTTCAATATAGAAAAAACATCTCATCATAGAGGATATTATGAGGGAGTAGAGAGAATTTGGAAAGTGGAATGGTGAGAAAAGGAATGTGGAGGCATATGTAACCCCATTCAACAAGCAAGCATGTGTGTGTGTGTGTGTGTGTGTGTGTGTGTGTGTGTGTGTGTGTGGTGGAGGCATATGTAACCTCATTTAACAAGCAAGCATGTGTGTGCATGTGCACGTGCCCCAACAACGAGTTGCTCCATCACCACAACCCCATTGCCATAGAAAAAATGGACAGTGAGGAGAGGGAGAAGGTGGGAGGTAAGGGCTAGGGATGTGGGGATGGGGTGTGTAGAGAGGATTATCCAAGGTAGTGGGGAGATTAAGTGGGTGAGGGGGAATCTTATCACTAATATTTTTTTTGCTTGTAGCCAATTAGCTCTCCTCAATCTCAAAAAAATAAAAATTATTCCAAAACATATTAAGTGCATAAGTGAAGGGTGAGTTTAGGAAATGACAAGACAGATGAAGGTGGAAAGTCAAAAGACCTTTTGTATCCATACAAAGATTTGTTTCTCTTCTCCTGTATTTTTTCTCTAGCGTTTTCTTCTCTTTAAAGTGTCCTCGCTCTCTCTCGCTCTCTCTCTCTCTCTCTCTCTCTATTGTCCGTCCTTCCCAACTAATATTGTTGTAAATCTATGTGCCTCGTCATTGCCGGTCGCTACGCGCTATAGACTAGTGCATCGTTTTTGTTGTTGTTGTTGATGGAATCTTTGAATTAGGAATACCCTTTAATTTTTTTGAAGCCATTAGGAATACCTTTTAATTCTTGCTTGTAGTCAAGTATGCAAGTTACAAGTTCTTCCTCTACTTCTATTTATGAAAATCTACAATGTAACGTCTTCTATCAAAGTTTCTAGATGATATTGTTTCATTTGAATGAACAATGATTTTCTATGTATGCAAAAAAGAAATCTTACCTCTACTTTTATTTAGAGAAATCTACAAACTCACATTCCTATCAATACATACACATTTGTTGGGACGGACGGATACAACTGTGAGAGAGAGAGAGAGAGAGAGAGAGAGAGAGAGAGAGGACACTTTGAAGAGAAGAAAACCTCTTTATATGGACAAACAAAGTCTTTTGACTTTCCATCTTCACATATCTCCAATCTCAAAAAAATAAAAATTCAAAACATATTAAGTGCATAAGTGAAGGGTGAGTTTAGGAAAATGAAAAGACAAATGAAGGTGGAAAGTCAAAAGACCTTTTGTATTCATATAAAGAGGTGTTTCTCTTCTCCTTTATTTTTCCTTTAACGTTTTCTTCTCTTTAAAGTGTCCTCTCTCACTCTTTCTCTCTCTCCCTCTCTCTCTCTCTCTCTCTCTCTCTCTCTCTATATATATATATATATATATATATATATATAATCTGTCCTTCCCAACTAATACTGTTGCAAATCTACGTGCTTCGTCATTGACTGTTGCTACATGCTATAGACTAGTGCATCGTTTTTGTTGTTGTTGTTGAGAGAATCTTTGAATTAGAAATACCTTTTATTTTTTTTGAAGCCATAGGAATACCTTTTAATTCTTGCTTGTAGTCAAGTATGTAAGCTGCAAGTTCTTCCTCTACTTCTATTTATGAAAATCTACAATCTAACGTCTTCTATCAAAGTTTTTAGATGGTACAATTTCATTTGAATGAACAATGATTTTTTATGTATGTAAGCAAGAAATTTTGCCTCCACTTTTATTTAGAGAAATCTACAAACTTGCATTCCTATCAATACATACATATTTGTTGGGAAGGACGCATACAACATTGAGAGAGAGAGAGAGAGAGAGAGAGAGAGAGAGGACACTTTGAAGAGAAGAAAACAAAACACTAAAGGAAAAATAAATGAGAAGAAAACCTCTTATATGGACAAACAAAGTCTTTTGACTTTTCACCTTTACATGTCTTTTGACTTTCCACTTTCATCTATCTTTTCATTTCTTAAATTCAACCTTCACTTATGCACTTAATATGTTTTCAATGAATTTTATTTTTCTGAGATTGGGGAGACCTAATTGATCCCAATCTATTGGATTGAAACCACCAAAACCCATTAATTAATGCCTTAGATTCCAAAATCCCCCCCAAAGTCCAAAAAAGAAAAAATCCTGCATGTCGCCATCATTGCCATGTATCCACAAGCCGCCCTTGCCATCACCATCTCTGTACAGTTCTGCTTCTACCCTTCACCATGGCACGCGGTTCATTTCTCTCTCGCCGAGGCCATTGTAGCACTACTCCTCCCTCTCCCCCTCTCTCTGGCTCGCCATTGCTGCACTCTTTGCCTTCATCCCATCAACTCCAACAGGCCATCTCTCCTCGTGTTCTTCCTCCACCCCCCCCTGCCCCCCCATCCTTGTCCTCAATTTCTATTTTCATTTTCCTTTAAAACTTTGTCAGGTATACAAATGTATGCATTCATACGTACGCACATACATTGTTATTACACCTTACTCTGGAGTCTAAATTGAAGAGGGATAACGAAGAGCAGAGAGAAGGGACGTGGTAAGTCCTAGTGATGATGGTCCATGGACTCCTGAGACATTGTCTCCTTAAAACTATAGCAAATCAAGAATAGGATGAGAATCGTCAATGTCATTGGCGAGTTCCAACTTTTACCGACCGTCCACAAGCGGACATAATAAAAAACTTCATATCAGGCCCTCTCTCGCCTACTGCTTGCGTTTTAACTGCTGTGAATTTCCAAATTGCCTAGCCTGAGGATGGCTGCTTCCCAACCACGTCATCGTCATTATCCCTGTCAACTAGCACACGTAATCAGAAGAGCTATAAGGACGTGATCCCATCTACCTCCACTTCCCATCCAACCACTATCTCCTCCCTTGCTACCACCCTTTAAGCAAGAGTCTTTGTTTTCCTTGCACAAAAATCCTAAAAGGAAGTGTAATGTCTCACAAAGCTTCATAAGCAACCAGGTGGCTTTTTTTACCTTCATGATTGCCATATTTTGCAATCGTGAAATACAAGTTGCAGCCATTTGAAAGGCCACAAGCATGTGGAAGGAGGTTGGAGAGAGAGAGAGAGAGAGAGAGAGAGAAAGAGAGAGAGAATCCATCAAGATTCTTCGTCAATAGATTTTTCAAAATCATGTATGTGTGCACACAATGTATTGGCGTGGTATATCCCTCATCACCTCCCCTCAGCACTACATACCATAGCTAAAGCGGTGGGATCAACGACGAAGAAGCCTAGGCACAAAACCAGAGATGCACATAGACGTCACATGTTGAAAAGTAAACAAGGACATGGAGAAAGGGTAAACATGAACTAACTTTATAGTAATGTGAATTCACAATGGTTTCAACAAACCACACACACTTGCGTCGTTAGCTCATCAAGCTTTTATCTGTGGGGTGATGGGTTTAGATCCCTGATCCGCAAGGTGGTGGATTCAAATCCCTGATCATCAACCCACCGTTCACTCCTCCCTATGGATTCAAATCCCCGATCGTCGACCCACCGTTGACTCCTCCTTGTGGACTCAAATCCTCGATCCGCGGATCTCCTCCATGTCCCCTGGACTTAGTTTTGACATACACATAGTTGAGAGCACCCGCCAAGCCCATGGTTTGTGACTTCTCTCAAGCCTTCAAGGTGAAAGGAGAGGGGTTTTTTTTTTGGGTACCATCGACACACATAAGTCTGGTTGACGAGGTTCTTTTGTGAGCCCAATGTGCTCTTGAGCTTTCTTGGCACTACAAAAGGCCACTTGGTATGATATTAGTCATCTTTCTTGGGCAGCTCAGATTCTCCATAGCCGTCGTTGAAAACCACAGCACGTTGAAAAGCAAACAACATTGAGAAAACTCAAGAGCTGAATCTGAAGCACAGAGCACTCTTCTCTTGCAAATCCTGGGGAACAAGCACGATTTATGAAATGCCCCCGTAAAGGTGAGCTCTTGAACTATATCTCCTTTCTCGAGAATGAACTGGAGGATATGAAGGTACTGGACTGGCTGATAAAAGCTGCAAAGCCATGCTTTGCAGCGTAAGCACCGCAAAGAGAAGAGACGCCTCAAGGAGATCCTCTTTGCTACTCTTGGAACCTGTTGATTAGAGTTTATTCCAAACATGGCTTTGGAAAGGAGGCTCTAAATTGTCATTACAGAGTTGTAGGGATGGCCTTTCTTTAGGTGCAATCACGAAATTACATAAGAGTGAGAGAATTTGATGGTGAGTTTTTTTTGTCACGACTCACAGGATGCTGGGAAGAGATATTGTGCTTGGCAAGGATTTGCCTGATATGTATGCTAATGGGGTGCCTTTGTAAAAGCACAAGAATAATTGGACAACTATCTTGTTTAAGATGTTGTTACTTGGAATGTCTTGAATTCATTATATGCCCATCTGGCCGTGGCATAAAATCTTTGGACTATTATAGATGTGAAGCTCTATTTCCCACTGCGATCATTTGTCCTTGCATTCTTACGTCTTGAAGAAATTTTCCATTTGTCAAAGTGTGGACATTGCTGACAAAATTCATCATCAATTTGCTAGTCAGAGGTTGTTGCCAAAAACATGCTTGCTTTGGTGGTGCTTTGATCGACACATATGTCAAATGTGGAGTCCTCATGAAAGACCGAAAGTATTTGATGGGCTTCATGTCAATATGGAGCACATTGATTGCAATATATGCTTAATCAGGGCATGGCCAAGATGGATTGTCTTTACCGGATGTGTAGTCAAGGCCTACACATCTAGTCAAGGTGTGTGGCCTTGCACAAGATTTGGAGATTGGTTAGAGAACTTATGGTAATTTATTAGTCGGAGGTTTCTAGGGAAAGACATTGTGCTTGATAAGGCTTTAGTGGACATGTACACCAAAGTGGTACCCTTTGCAAGGACTGCAAGTTCTTGATGGGCATGTCGCCGTGTCATCACTTAGAACGTGTTGATTAGAGTTTATTACAAACATGGCTAGCTCTGGCAAGGAGGCCCTAGATTGTCATGACAGATGTGTAGGGAAGGCCTCTCTTAACTTGGTGAGTCCACAACCGGCCACATGGCGGTCACGATCAACGCAGAAAAAAGGACCGAGCGTAATTAATGAAAAGATGTGGTCGTTGCCTTAAGAAGCTTTGTAGTGACAATAGTGGAGATGGGATGAGGCCCGAGGGGTCACGGGAGCTCGACTCATGTGGGTGTGATGCAAGCATGAGCGCTCGATGGGTGGATGTGCGTGTGGGAGGACATCGCCGAAGGGAACATCCTCATCTTAGGAGTGCCGGTGCCATCGCCAATTTCCGATCCTAATCATCATCATGCTCTGGACTTCACCCATGAGCAGTACTGCCTCCATATCAATATTGATCATGAGCTGATGGAGTTTGAAGGCCAACAATAGTTGCCTACCAGATTTAGGGAGGGAGCTGGCTCAGCCGGATGCAGGGTGACACACATCTCGCTTTAGAGTTTCTGCCCCCCCTCAAGAGATTCTTCATGCATTGATTTTGGGTGACAATCGGCACACTGATTTTCATGCGATTATGAGCAATGACTCTGTTGATAATGTGTGTGCCTATCTACCCATTAAACCTCATTAGGCTTACCAAGTAAACAATTGACATATCGTGGAATGCACTATTCTCTCTTCCACCTGCCTCACACCAGCGGCTGTGTCTCTCTTATATAACCTGCATACAACATCCCAAGACCATGCGTACAACATGCCAAGACCAGTTCTGTTACAACTGCCAGCTTTGCTGGACTTAGGGCTCGACTTAGTAGGACCCATTAGTAGGAGTACTACACCTCCCCGCGCTAAGGTCTAAAAGGGGTTTGTTCTGAATGGAAAGGCTTCATGCGGCAGTGGTGATGGATTTGTTAGAGAGACGTTGTAGACGATAGGTGTTGGAGCAAAGCTTTTGGAGGACTACATACGGTCCCAGCCAACGATGTAGTAGGGATTCGATGAGCCCTTTGCAACGTAGGGGGTAGTATAGAAGGACGTGATCTCCTTCTTTGTATGTGACTGCAATGCGGCCATTATCCTAATCTTTTTTTGTCGTTGTTGTGCCTGATGAAGGTTGTGAAGCAATGCACTGAGAAGTAAGGGTTGCACTCTTTGTAGGTGATGTAACCAGTCTATGGCATCCGCTTTCACCGGCTGGATTTTGATATACTGCAGATCAGGTGGTAAGCGATGATCGCGCCCATACAATGCTCTGAAGGGCTGGCTTGTGTTGAGGATTGGACGGATGTGTTGTACGCATGAATGGCATATGGAATAATTTGATCCCAATCTTGATGGAGAGGGTCTACAAAATCTGCAATCATTTGTTCACGGTTGCGATTCATCCTCTCAGTGAGTCCACTGGTTTGTGGATATAAGGTGATGTGAAAAGCTATTGAATTCCCAACAGCTTTAAATTGTGGACCCTGATCTGATAATAGCTGGAGAGGACAACCATGGCTGAAAATGAGCTTGTGTAGGAGAGCATGAGCAACTGTTTGTGCACCAGACGTCGGGAAGAGCTATAGCTTCACACCATCGTGTCATGTATTCAGTGATCACCAATATATAGCGATTACCTTGTGAAGAAGTGGGAAAGGTCCCATGAAATCCCAACCGACTTATTCAAAGGGGTCTCGTGCCAGTAGTAGGTGCTACGATCTTTTTTAATATTTTATTAGTGAGAATCAACGAAGATCCGCATTGCGAAAGCGAAGGGTTGCAGAGCCGAAAGGTGCCGCAGTGCAATGATTGCTCGCAAGCAGGTGGCGACCCATGATGGGGGAGGTGAGGCCATGAGAGCAAAGGGGCGGCAGCAGTTGCCGAGAGCAGTTGACGAACAATAGTTAGAGCGAGGGGGCGGCAGCAGTTTTTTGTAATAATATAAAGTAAAACTGTGGCAGCGACTTCGTGTGCCACACTTTTTGGAAGATGGGAGATGAGGCCTTCCCATGTTTCAAAGGTAGGCGATGATGAGTGGGGGGAATCTTGAAAGAAATGGAATAAAAGGAAGAGGAGCGAGTAGTATGTGGTAAGGCTATGGTCACGCGAGGCTTAGTTTCCACAGACAACATTCGACCAAGTCTGACAGCGTGCAGCTTTCCATCGGCATAGTGGTGTGAAATTTTGTAACTATGCCTTTTTTGGTTTAGTTTTCAAACTAAGCCCGTTGCCTGCCGGTGACTTCTCCTTTTCTCTCTCCTAGCTGCGTCTCACACTCCCTCTCACTACTGACTGCTCCCCGCCACCCTTTGAGCTGCCGTACCTGTTGTGGTCAGATTCTGTCGCGAGTTACTGAAAACTAAGCTTCGCGTGACCATGCCCTAACCAATCATTTTAAATTTTTTATTAAGAAGAATCGTCGAAGATCCCCGCTGGCAAACATAACTGAAAGAGAAGGGGTGCTGCAAGGCGGGCTCGCAAGCACGATACTGCGTAGGAACTGAAAGGAAAAGAAATGGAAAGAGGGGGGGGGGGGGTGGCGGGGGGGGGAGCTGCAACGAAGCAGGAGGCAGCGACGAAGCAAGAGCGGACGCGGGGATCACGCAGGGCAAGGAACCCATGACCTTTAAAAAAAAATAACGAGTCCCTTATTGCAACGTCGAGCTCGAAGGCACGTGGCTAGACGAGCTTCTGAAGAGTCTAATCACCCACTGTCTCAGGTTCAAAACTTCGGCACCCCATTTTAGATGAGGTCCTCCTTAGGAGGAAAGTATTGGATTCAAGGGAATCTGCTGAAGAAATTGAATATAGTAAAGACGAGCAAGTAGGCTTTTTAGGGGTGAGTATAGGGGATAAGTGACCTTGTTTGTCAGAAGGTGATTTGATGACTTGACAAACGGGACAGTGTTGTATGAAATGTGAAACGGTCTAATGCATTTTGGGCCAATAATAGTGCTGCCTAAGCTTGGCTAGAACCTTATGGAACCCCAAATGTCCTGACATTAGATGATTGTGATAATAGGCCAAGTATTAAGGGCGTAAGGCAGCAAGTACATAGACACGGGGCTCTTGCCCAGGGCAAGAATAGTATAAGACATGATCTATGATTATAATTGTCTGTGAGATTGTGCAAGAATCCTGGACTGAAAACAGTGAGTTATTTCGTTGATATCTTGGTCTTGTTGTTGAAGAGCTGCCATCTAAGGTAAGCTGACTAGTAGCTCTATAGGGTCGGGTGAAAACCGAGTGGCTTGTAGATTAGCACGAAATAACCCATCTGCGACATAGTTAGTAGATCCTTTGCGGTACTTCAGTCAAAAATTATATTCTTGAAGAGCCAAAATCCACCTTAAAAGACGATCGGGCGTGTGATTTTTGTGTATGAGTGGTACCAGAGGTTGGTGATCAGTTTCGACCACAAATTTCTATCCATGGATATGGATGAAACTTAGCAAAAGCCCATAAAATCGCTATAGCAGCTTTTTCTCCATCATGGAGTAGTTGGTTTTGACTGAAGTGAGTGAACGATTGTCACGACACGAGAGAGGTTTACTTTAAACAGTTCACAAAATTAAATCACAGTTCAATTGAGTCGACATGGCCCAACGTAGTTCCGTGTCCAGAGAGATTGGCCCCAAAGACTGGTGCCCCTTTCGGTATTTCTTTTTTTTATATTAACAATTGAGCAAGTACAGGTGCCTTGGGCTCTCCTCTGCTCACCGGCTCATCAGCTCTGTATGAGCCAGAGAGAGCCTACGATCTTATTTAAAGGCCCTTGGCCTTGGAAAAGTAGTTCTCATGAAAAGCTACAAACTCAAAAGCAATAGGTTCAAAAAGCAGCCAACGCTATTTGCGGGAATCCGTACATTGTGCCACGTCATCACTGGGCGCAATTCGCGGTGTCCGTACAGCTGGGCAGTCTTGGCCCCCCCTCGGCTGGTGCCCATAAGTTGGGACAACTTGTGTCCAACAAGCATGCCAAATCATTAGTTTGTGACATTGTACAATAGAAAGATGAATCTTGGATGATATGTATTGACTACAAGGCTTGCTACTAAAATGTTCAACAAGATGAGTTCTTTTGAGAGCATAAGACAGTTTCTGGGTACATGTTTCAATGACATCATCGTTTTCTCCAAGTTTGAAACAAGATACGAGAGCATTTGTTGCAAGTATTCAAAGCCTTACAATAACACAGATTGGTTATCAACGGGAAGTGAGTTCTTTTTACCGAATATACACTTACTAGGACATATTGTTTCGCCCAAAGGTGTTAGCATGGTTTCGGCTAGAGTGGTGGCTATTCGAGATTGGCTTCCTTTGAGGAATGTACATGACGTAAGGAGCTTTCTTGGACTATGCTCTTACTACAAGCGGTTCATTTGATGGTTTGTGGAGATTGCTTCGTCATTGCACACCGTGACTTAGAAAGGGGTATTATTCACATGAGAACTTTCATGGATTGCAGCTTTTGAGAGACTCAAGCAGAAGTTGACTACTGGCAGTGTTGAAGTTAATAGACTTGCAGAATCTTTTGAGGTGTATTGTGATGCTTGTGGAAGCAGTTTGGGAGCAGTCGTAATGCAAGATGGCCATATCATAGCTTATGAGAGTTGGATTTTGTCAAAGCCAAAGAGAGTTGCACATATTTATGAAAAGGAGCTTTTAGCAGTTATTCGTGCTGACTTAGTGGCTGCATTACTTGCTCTGTGGAGACTTTATAGTGTACACAGATCGTCAGAGTTTGCGATATTACTTGTCCCAAAAGAAGTGTTTAGAGAAGCACTTGAGATGAGCAAACATACTATCATATCGTCATTTCCAGATTGTGTATGTTAAGAAAAAGAAGAATGTGGTGGCAGATGCGTTGTCTCACAAACCACAAATATCGGTTGTTACTTTGTGCACCATTAGGATTTTGATGTGATCATTGAGGCGAGAGCAATTCCTATAGAGCCAGATTTTGGTGAGATAAACAACCTTACTCCCTAATATGCTCCTGGGAGATACTGGAGCCACCACTAGAGAGAAGTTGAAACTCTAATAGGGTGGTCCAGAGTATTAGAGACAGAAATAAGAGAGAAGTATTGAACCTGTGCAGATCATTCGAGTCTTTACAGTGGGCTCTCACATGTCCACAATACTACAAAGTGCTCACTACCAAGGATGAAGCTAACTAGGCTTGCATTTTTCATGATGATCTATTGTCACACATATTGATATGCATCGAGCCCCGTAAGGAGTAGAGCTCCATATAGCCCTCATGCATCCCATCCACACCACTTTCATGCTATGTATACCATCCACAGTCTCTAACAATGCTACATCATAGTGGAGACTCTTTCTTTGTGTTGATTGTATACAATGATGCCATGACGACACTAAAATCATGTACATTGTTTTGTCTCACAGGCGAGTTCTCTTTGGCCTCTACGAGTGGTTAACTAGTTTGCCTTGATTGCTCTCTGTGTATATGGTAAGAAGTAAAAAAGTGATAGTGTTGTGGATTTTACCGCATGGCATAGCTCGTGATGATGACTCCATAGCATATCTCCTCGAAGCTTTCGCCAAAAGCTCTATGACCTCGCAACACAAATGAGATTTCGCATGAAAAGATGTATGAACGTAAACAGTTCCACATTATAATAAAAACGAAATGAGATGCATTTTGTGCATCTACAATGCTGTGCCCATTAAAAAAAGAAAAAAACCATACATATGAAGGAAAAAACCGTAAGGAACGTGCCCTTCCCTCGCCACTTTTATCCCCTTCAGTGTTGAAGGGGGACTTATGCTTCTTCTCCAGTGTTGGAGGGACTTTTTTGTTGTAAAAAAACTACGGCCGTGTTTTATGAAGACATTACCGATGTTTTATGAAGACATGTATCATTCCACGTTGCCTTGCCGTGGCATATTGTCTATGTGTTTCCTTGTTGGGCATCACGAAAATTCTTCAGCCTTTGTCACCTTCATCTACAATCTTTTGAATAAAAATGATGTAAATTTATTGCTTTAATATGTACATGATTTAATCGAAGTACTTTTGAGATCACATAAAGAAAATGAAAATACGGAGTATAAGTGTACCTTTGGTATTGGTCGAGTAGATCAACGCACAATCTTGGATGGAGTCGCTTCTAGACCTTCCTTACATTGTTTCGCCACCTTCCCACCAGTATACCGCATTTGAGTGATTTTTGCCTCCCAACACCGCATTTGAGTGATTTCAGCTAGGAGGCCACATTTTGTGCAACACGACTGAGGTGTTTAAGTGATTTTTAAGGAGGTCACTTCACTACTAGTAAGGAGAGTGACATCCTCACGTCAATGAAGAAGAGTGATGGTTTGTCCTTCTCTTACTGGTAATGTCACATGCCTTCAAGATAAAAGTATAGTTAACTGAATGGTGAGAGATACTCTCGCTTTGCATCTGCTAAAAACAGCCTAGAGCTTTCTGCCCCTGCTCCTATTGCACATATCCCGTAATCAGTGCGTGCCAAGAGACGACATACCGGACAAGAAGCTCCTCAAGCACTTTTTATGCTTTCTGAAGCATACCACATTTGACATACATATCGACCAAGGGAGTGCCAACCACAACCTCTATTTACAAAAGCCTCTGACGAACAAAGAAATTATGAATTTGTGTGCCCATATCAGCATCTTACATAGAGCCACATGCCTTCAAGATGCATGCGTAGGTGATTGCATCTGGACAAAGGCCCTCACTGTGCATCTGCTAAAAATAGCCTAGAGCTTTCTAGCCCTACTCCTGTTGTGCATATCCTACAATCAGTGCATTCCAAGAGATGTTGTAATGAACAAAAATCTCCTCGAGCACTATTTGTGCTTTCTCAAGTGCACCACATTGGGCATACACATCGACCAAGGGAGTGTCAGCATGACATCTCTTTGCAATAGCATCTGAGTAACAATATCATCGTGAATTTGTGTGTCCATATCAACATCTTGCAAAGAGCCACATGCCTTTAAGATATACATGTAGACGACTGCGTCTGGATATAGCTCTCGCTTCACATATGCTGAAAACAGTCAACTGCTATCATCATGAATTTCTGTGTCCATATTAGCATCTGCTGAAAACAGTCCACAACTTCCTAGCCCTACAGTCAGTGCATTCGAAGAGATGCCACTCCGAACAGTAAGCTCCTCAAACACTTTTCTGTGCTTTCTCAAGTGCACCACATTTGGTATACATGCCAAGACAGTGCCAAGTACCTCGTTTTTTTCCGACAACCTCTGGCTAACAATATCATCGTGAATTCTTTTGCCCATATCAGCATCTGCATAATGCCACATGCCTTGAAGATACAAGCGTAGGTGATTGCATTTAGGAGAGCTGCCCTCTCTTTGCATCTGCTGAACAAAGCCCAGCGCTTCCTGGCCATGCCTTTGTTGGGCATATCCCACGATTAGAGCATTCCAAGAGACAGCATTCCAAACAGGAAGCTCATCGAGCACTTTTTGGGCTTTATGAAGAACACCGCATTTGAGTGATTTCAGCTGGGAGGCCGCATTTTGTGCAACACGTCTGAGGTGTTTGAGTGATTTTTAAGGAGGTCACTTCACTACTAGTAAGGGGGGTGACATCCTCACATCAGTGAAGAAGAGTGATGGTTTGTCCTTCTCTTACTGGTGATGTCACATGCCTTCAAGACAAAAGTATGTTTGACTGAATGGTGAGAGATACTCTCACGTTGCATTTGCTAAATACAGCCTAGAGCTTTCTATCCCTACTCGTGTTACACATATCTCGTAATCAGTGCGTGCCAAGAGACGACATTCCGGACAAGAAGCTCCTCAAGCACTTTTTATGATTTCTGAAGCATACCACATTTGACATACATATCGACCAAGGGAGTGCGAGCCACAACCTCTATTTACAAGAGTCTCTGACGAACAAAGAAATTGTGAATTTTTGTGCCCATAACAGCATCTTACATAGAGCCACGTGCCTTCAAGATGCATGCGTAGGTGATTGCATCTGGATAAAGGCCCTCACTATGAATCTACTGAAAATAGCCTTGAGCTTTCTAGCCCTACTCCTGTTGTTCATATCCTGCAATTAGTGCATTCCAAGAGATGTTGTTCCGAACAAAAAGCTCCTCGAGCACTATTTGTGCTTTCTCAAGTGCACCACATTTGGCATACACGTCGACCAAGGGAGTGTCAGCATGACATCTCTTGCAATAGCATCTGAGTAACAATATCATCATGAATTTTTGTGTCCATATCAGCATCTTGCAAAGATCCACATGCCTTTAAGATATACAGGTAGGCAACTGCGTCTCGTTAAAGCTCTCGCTTCACATCTGATGAAAACAGTCCACAGCTTCCTAGCCCTGCTCCTCTTGTGCGTATCCTGCAGGCAGTCAGAGCATTCAAAGAGATGCCACTCCGAACAGTAAGCTCCTCAAGCACTTTCTGTGCTTTCTCAAGTGCACCACATTTGGTAAACATGCCAAGACAGTGCCAAGTACCTCGTTTTTTTCCGACAACCCAGCAGTCAGTGCATTCGAAGAGATGCCGCACCGACCAATAAGCTCCTCAAGCACTTTTCTGTGCTTTCTCAAGTGCACCACATTTGGTATACATGCCAAGATAGTGCCAAGTACCTTGTTTTTTTTCGGCAACCTCTGGCTAACAATATCATCGTGAATTCTTTTGCCCATATCAGCATCTGCATAATGCCACATGCCTTGAAGATACAAGCATAGGTGATTGCATTTGGGAGAGCTTTCCTCTCTTTACATCTGCTGAAAAAATCCCAGCGCTTTGTGGCCCTGCCTTTGTTGGGCATATCCCGCGATTAGAGCATTCCAAGAGACCGCATTCCAAACGCGAAGCTCATCGAGCACTTTTTGGGCTTTATGAAGAACACCGCATTTGAGTGATTTCAGCTGGGAGGCCGCATTTTGTGCAACACGACTGAGGTGTTTGAGTGATTTTTAAGGAGGTCACTTCACTACTACTAAGGGGGTTGACATCCTCACGTCAGTGAAGAAGAGTGATGGTCTGTCCTTCTCTTACTGGTAATGTCACATGCCTTCAAGACAAAAGTATAGTTGACTGAATGGTGAGAGATACGCTCGCTTTGCATCTGCTAAAAACAGCCTAGAGCTTTCTGTCCTTGCTCTTATTGCACATATCCTGTAATCAGTGCGTGCCAAGAGACGACATACCGGACAAGAAGCTCCTCAAGCACTTTTTATGATTTCTGAAGCATACCACATTTGACATACATATCGGCCAATGGAGTCCCAACCACAACCTCTATTTTCAAAAGCATCTGACAAACAAAGAAATTGTGAATTTTTGTGCCCATATCAGCATCTTACGTAGAGCCACATGCCTTCAAGATGCATGCGTAGGTGATTGCATCTGGACAAAGGCCCTCACTGTGCATCTGCTGAAAATAGCCTAGAGCTTTCTAACCCTACTCCTGTTGTGCGTATCCTCCAATCAGTGTATTCCAAGAGATGTTTTTGTGAACAAAAAGCTCCTCGAGCACTATTTGTGCTTTCTCAAGTGCACCACATTGGGCATACACATCGACCAAGGGACTGTCAGCATGACATCTCTTTGCAATAGCATCTGAGTAACAATATCATTGTGAATTTCTGTGTCCATATCAGCATCTTGGGAAGAGCCACATGCCTTTAAGATATAAACGTAGGCGACTGCGTGTGGATATAGCTCTCGCTTCACATCTACTGAAAACAGTCCACAGTTATCATCATGAATTTCTGTGTCCATATCAGCATTTGCTGAAAACAGTTCACAGCTTCCTAGCCCTGCTCCTCTTGTGCATATCCTGCAGTCAGAGCATTTGAAGAGATGCCACTCTGAACACTAAGCTCCTCAAGCACTTTCTATGCTTTCGCAAGTGCACCACATTTGGTATACATGCCAAGACCGTGCCAAGTACCTCGTTTTTTGCCGACAACCCTGCAGTCAGTGCATTCAAAGAGATGTCGCTTCGAACAATAAGCTCCTCAAGCACTTTTTGGTGCTTTCTTAAGTGCACCACATTTGGTATACATGCCAAGACAGTGCCAAGTACCTCGTTTTTTTTCGACAACCTCTGGCTAACAATATCATCGTGAATTCTTTTGCCCATATCAACATCTGCATAATGCCACATGCCTTGAAGATACCAGCGTAGGTGATTGCATTTGGGAGAGTTTCCCTCTCTTTGCATCTGCTGAACAAAGCCCAGCGCTTCCTGGCCATGCCTTTGTTGGGCATATCCCACGATCAGAGCATTCCAAGAGACTGCATTCCAAACAGGAAGCTCATCGAGCACTTTTTGGGCTTTATGAAGAACACCGCATTTGAGTGATTTCAGCTGGGAGGCCGCATTTTGTGCAACACGTCTGAGGTGTTTGAGTGATTTTTAAGGAGGTCACTTCACTACTAGTAAGGGGGGTGACATCCTCACATCAGTGAAGAAGAGTGATGGTCTGTCCTTCTCTTACTGGTGATGTCACATGCCTTCAAGACAAAAGTATGTTTGACTGAATGGTGAGAGATACTCTCACGTTGCATTTGCTAAATACAGCCTAGAGCTTTCTATCCCTACTCGTGTTACACATATCTCGTAATCAGTGCGTGCCAAGAGACGACATTCCGGACAAGAAGCTCCTCAAGCACTTTTTATGATTTCTGAAGCACACCACATTTGACATACATATCGACCAAGGGAGTGCGAACCACAACCTCTATTTACAAGAGTCTCTGACGAACAAAGAAATTGTGAATTTTTGTGCCCATAACAGCATCTTACATAGAGCCACGTGCCTTCAAGATGCATGCGTAGGTGATTGCATCTGGATAAAGGCCCTCACTATGAATCTACTGAAAATAGCCTTGAGCTTTCTAGCCCTACTCCTGTTGTTCGTATCCTGCAATCAGTGCATTCCAAGAGATGTTGTTCCGAACAAAAAGCTCCTCGAGCATTATTTGTGCTTTCTCAAGTGCACCACATTTGGCATACACATCGACCAAGGGAGTGTCAGCATGAATATCATCATGAATTTTGGTGTCCATATCAGCATCTTGCAAAGAGCCACATGCCTTTAAGATATACAGGTAGGCAACTGCGTCCGGATAAAGCTCTCGCTTCACATTTGCTGAAAATAGTCCACAGCTTCCTAGCCCTGCTCCTCTTGTGTGTATCCTGCAATCAGAGCATTCGAAGAGATGCCACTCCGAACAGTAAGCTCCTCAAGCACTTTCTGTGCTTTCTTAGGTGCACCACATTTGGTATACATGCCAAGACAGTGCCAAGTACCTCATTTTTTGCCGACAACCCTGCAGTTAGTGCATTCGAAGAGATGCCGCTTCGAGCAATAAGCTCCTCAAGCACTTTCTGGTGCTTTCTTAAGTGCGCCACATTTGGTATACATGCCAAGACAATGCCAAGAACCTTGTTTTTTTTCGACAACCTCTGGCTAACAATATCATCGTGAATTCTTTTGCCCATATCAGCATCTACATAATGCCACATGCCTTGAAGATACAAGCGTAGGAGATTGCATTTGGGAGAGCTGCCCTCTCTTTGCATCTGTTGAAAATAGCTCAGCACTTCCTGGCCCTCCCTTTGTTGGGCATATCCCGCGATTAGAGCATTCCAGACAAGAAGCTCACCTAGCACTTTTTGTGCTTTATGAAGAACACCGCATTTGAGTGATTTTCGCCTCCCAACACTGCATTTGAGTGATTTCAGCTGGGAGGCCGCATATTATAGAACACAACAGAGGTGTTTGAGTGATTTTTAAGGAGGTCACTTCACTACTAGTAAGGGGGGGTGACATCCTCACATTAGTGATGGCAGCGGACATATTTTGAATTTTGAGTAGTAACATAATCCAACATTGGTACGCCGAAGTAGGTGATTGCATTTGGAAAGCTGCCCTCTCTTTGCATATGTTGAAAACAGTCTAGTGGTTCCTGGCCTTACCCGTGTTGGGCATATTCCACATGCTTCCAGATACAAGCGTAGGTGATTGCATTTGGAGAGCTTCCCTCTCTTTGCATCTGCTCAAAACAAACTAGCGCTTCCTGGGCCTGCCTCTATTGGGCATATCCCACGATCAGAGCATTCAAAGAGACGGCATTCTGGACAGGAAGATAGTTGAACACTTTTTGTGCTTTATGAAGTACATCGCATTTGGCATACATGTCGAGCAAGGCATACTTGAGGCCCTCTCTTCGCATATGCTGAAAACAATCCAGAGGTTCCTGGCCCTACCTTTCGCATATGCTAAAAACAGTCTAGAGGTTCTTGGCCCTACCTCTCTCCCTTTCCCTCCCTCTCTCCCTCTCTCTCTCTCTCCCCGGCATGATGTAACGATTGTAGAAGCATGTACGCAAAACGAACAAATTACCTCCGTCAATTACCTCTGCTCTGCAATGCTCGCTGCTATTGTTTGGTTCTCTTTACCGCAGGGTTCTCTCTCTTTCTCTCTCTCTTTACCGCACAGTTCTGTCTGCTGCTGTTCGGCTCTACAATTGCGTTCTCTATGAAGTACTCACAACCCACCAGCACCAGTAGAGGTAGGTCTTGTCTGGTCTACATGAGGGTGGCGAGGCTCAATACAAACCTTGATTTTTTATCTCTTTTTTTAAACGCCGTTGCTTTGTTCACTCTCTCTCTCTCTCTCTCTCTCTCTCCATTTAGCAGTCCAATCACATGTGGCCACATGGCATAGCTAACCTTCCTCCTTTCACTAAATCGATCTTAGATAATCAAGGTAATAAAATCTCTCTCTCTCTCTCTCTCTCTCTCTCTCTCTCTCTCTCTAGCAAGCGAATTAGGGTTTGCATCACCTACTGCATGTGTGCGTGTTTCCCAACTGCGCAACCTGCTATGGGGCACCTTGTGCGAATTGCTGCCTGTGCGTGCCTTAGACACCTGCACGATCTCCTGCCTATGTGCGAGTTGCGACCTGCTACGGGGCGCGACCGGCTGCCTGTGTACGAGTTGCCCACCTACACGACTTACTGCCTCTGCTGTGAGATGCTCACCTAGTCCTGCAAGCTCCCGCTCGCCCCTGGTCGTGCACGCAACTCGCCCCCGCCCCTCCTTGCGCTGTCAGCATTCTGTTTAGGCAGACAGTGGCCAAAAATAAGGAAAACCAAGAATAACCAGAAAATCAAATTTCGGTACAGAAATTGTTAAGAAATTCTGGAGAAAGGAATTGCAGGAATGTATGCTTGATGTGGTAAATAGACATGTATGCATGATGCGGGGGATACACATATGCATAACGTAGACATAGTGTGGTCTTCTCTCTATCGCCAGAACTTTCCACAGCCTCGTGCTTTTGGCGGCTATCAAGCATGAAGAAGTAGAATGACAAAGCTGACCCTTTGGGGGATGCCATTCAAAAATGCAAAGAAGAAATGGCCAAACCATTAACAAGATCAACCGTAACCTCTTGGGCACACTAAAGATACTTGAAGAACTTGTGTTGGTCCAAGAAAGCAAGCTAACCACACTGGAGGAGTGTGCGACGGCCCAAGATGAAGAGATTTTCAAGAATAGAGAGTATTTTGGAGGAGAATTCTTTGTTGCTCTCAAATATCATCATCATTCGGGCCATCTATTCGACTTGTGCCAATCGCTTCTCCATTGTAAATAAACTCAACGCAAGCGCCAACATCAGATTTCTTGGCCATCTTCAGATGAAGTAACAATCGATCACAAAAGCTTTGATTTGCCAAAAGGAAATGTAGATTTATTTAGTTTCAATACTTTTTTAGCTTTGATCTCTCTTGCAACATCCAAGCCTATCTCTACCTCTCTTGCGACATCCAGAACTATCTCTTCCTCTCTCCTTCCCTTGCAACCTCTCACTCTCTCCCTTCATTCCCTGCTCCATCTCTCTATCTCTCCCTTGCTCAACTCCATCTCTCTATCTTTATCTCTCTGCTATATTCGACTTAAAATTATAACCCCTTAACTCTCTCTCTCTCTCTCTCTCTCTCTCTCTCTCTCTCTCTTACTCACACACACACACACCTCCCTCTCTATCTCTATCGCTCTGCTATATTCAAAATAAAAAAATAACCACTTAACTCGCGCTCTCCCCCTCTCTCCCTCTCCATATCTCTCTATATCTATCTCTTTGCTTTACTCTCTCTGCAATCCTCTCTCCCTCCCTCTCTCGTCCTTGCTCTCCATCACCCTCTAGCCCTCTCTATATCTCTCTATCTCTATCTCTCTGCTTAAATCTCTCTCCCTCCCTCTACCATCCTTGCTCTCTCTCTCTCTCTCTCTCTCTCTCTCTCTCTCTGTGTGTGTGTGTGTGTGTGTGTGTGTGTGTGTGTGTTTGGAAGATGGGATGCATTACACTTACTAGATGATGCTTCAATTGACTCCCAAGTGAATGAAGCTTTTCTACAACGCCAATGTATTACGGCTTGGGAGAAATCCCGTGGGTCACGTTTCATACGTTACACCACCCATATTGTCCCCAACTACAAAACCATGTTCTTTGTTGAAAGAGGAAACCGTACTCACACTTACATGCTTGAGCATATCCCCTTCTCAGTGATACGCACTATCGCAGCCATTTGACATAGCTCCCATTTCCTTCGATGCGAGACAGTGCATTGGGGTGATGGAGAAGAGTCAAATCGATTGTGCACATTATGCTCACTGCAAGTTCAAGAGTTTGAGTACCACACACTACTAGAGTGCTCAGCTTTTGGCCACATCCGAACTTGCTTCTCTCACATTTTCAGCCATGGCTTAGGTCTACACACTTTCCTCTCCCAGCCACAGTGTGGGCTCTCCATTGCGACTCTCATCACCACAATTTTGGAGCATCGAGAGTCAGTCATCAGCCATACACATACTACATCACATGTAACTTTGGTCCCATAGGTCATATTTGACCTCCAAGGACGATAATAAAATCTCTCTCTCTCTCTCTCTCTCTCTCTCTCTCTCTCTCTCTATCATGCACACCCAAAAGACTGTGCGCTAGCGCTCACTCAACTATATGTGCAAGGTAAAAGAGAGAGAGAGGGTGATGGAGGGAGAGATAGAGGTTGATGGAACCTTGCGAGTGATGAATGTCTTCAGCATAGAAGAATTTTCAATTTTATTTTTTTTTACTGATACCCCTTTATATAGGCTCCAAGTTCAAGCTCTCTCTCTTTTACCCTCACTACCACCCTGCTTCAATATTACTCCATGTTTCACTACATCTCTCTAAATCACTCTATCCACTACTCACCATCCAACTAGCACTCACCTTGGAATGAGCGCAAGAGGGAGAGAGAGGGGGAGGGAGAAAGGGTTGGAAGTAATGGATAGGGTGATTTAGAGAGATATAGTGAGCTTTCATAACCTCGATTTTCTTGGGAAACATAGATAGATTGATTGAATTATCGTCCACGGAGGTCAGATATGACCCATGGGACCGAAATCAAAACATTACGAAGGGGTTCTTCTAAATGAGAGGATCATGAGATACATCTCAGTTAAGGATTGAGGGTCCAAAGAGGTGTCAAAAAAAAGAAAAGCTAAAATAAACAAAACTAAGAAGGGGAAGGTGAGGAGGGAGCCGGCTTGGGAGTTCGAAACTCCTGAATAATGGCTTTACCTCCTCGATAGACTGCCCATTTCCATGATGTGCGAGCTTCTCGCATCTTCTGGAGTTTTGCCTTCTTTTGTTTGAGTTGGGTGGGTGTGAGATCTTCTGCAAACCAGATTTTAGTATCCTTGAGAAGCCTTGATTGCTCGAGGAGTTTGATTCGATCCGCCTTGGTCTTGAAAGTAAAGATTGCGTCGTTGGTGCGATGCTCATGTGTAAGAGAGTGGATTGTTACTGGATCCCATTGTACCAAGTGGGTTATTGCTTGGATACGGGAAAAACACTTGTGAAACTTAAGATCCCCCTCCTCTTTCTAGTCACTTGGGAGTCCGCCAATGCGAACATTGAGGGCGATGTCCTCTTGTCGTTATCGTTCGCATAGCGTGGATGCCACACGATCTTTGACTTTGCGAAAGATTACCTCTTGCACTTGAGATTTGACCTCCTTTGTGAGGATGGTCTCCACTTCCACTTTTGTTTTATTGAGCTTGTCCTCCATCTCTTCTTTCTTGCAGTTTTCCATTGCAGCAAGCCGGGGCCTCGATGGCAGCGAGTCTTCGCTTTAGCTCAACATTCTCCTTGCGAAGTTTTTTGACTTCATTTTGAAGGCCGGCGATGTTATCCTACTTCAAGGGTGTCATTACAACCCCCTCCTAAGGTGAGCTTGCCACAGGATGAAGCCCGAGTGGCCATGGCTGCTGCTAAGAAGACCCAAGGATCATCGTCATCTCTCTCTCTCTCTCTCTCTCTCTCTCTCTCTCTCTCTCTCTCTCTCTCTCTCTCTCTCTCTCTCTCTCTCTCTCTCTCTCTCTCTCTCTCTCTCTCTCTCTCGCAACAAGATGAGTGAGCGCTAGCGCTCACCCAACTTGATGCAAACTCCCTCCCTCTCTCTCTCTCTCTCTCACGAGAGAGAGAGAGAGATGGTACCAACCTAAATTGTGCTGGTTGTCTCCTCTACAAAAGGATCTTCAATTATATAAAATAATTACCTATGCCCTTTTATATAGGCTATCTTAAAAAGAAAAGCAATGCTTTTAATTTTTGAAAAACAAGCAAGAATTGCTTTTCTAAAGCAATCTCTCTCTCTCTCTCTCTCTCTCTCTCTCTCTCTCTCTCTCTCTCTCATGCGCTCTTTTTTAGCGAGCGCTAGCGCTCACGCTAGTAGGATCCATGAGCGCGTGAGGCTGTCGGTTATTGAGAGAGGGTCATGAAAAATGATTGACAGGAGGAGAAGAATGTTGCTCGTCTGCGCCGCACAGCTCCAAGCCGTCAGATATTGTCTTCCAATATATGGCATGTCTTGGTGCAAGAATTGGTGGAGCGCTACCTCACCGCGTTGCCCACCAGGGATCTGGTCCGCTTGAGTGGCACGTGCGGCTCCTAGCACGAAGCCATCCTCTCTCCCTCGACTCCTCCTATAATCTCTTGGAGCATCAACTGCCGGCCCAATCTGATTCAGTTTCCTCCTCTTGGTTTGATTGATTGGGGGAGAGAGAGAGAGAGAGAGAGAGAGAGAGAGAGAGAGAGAGAGAGAGAGAGAGAGAGAGAGAGAGAGAGAGAGAGAGAGAGAGAGAGAGAGAGAGAGAGAGAGAGAGAGAGAGAGAGAGGGAGGGAGACAATGCAGATAAATATATATATAGTTATAGAGAGAGAGAGAGAGAGAAGAAAGGTAAGAGAGAGGAGGGGAGAGAAAAAGAATAAGAGAGAGAGAGATGGATAAAGGGTTAGAGGGAGAGAAAAGAAGGGTAAGATAGAGAGAGTAGGGAAGGGGGAGTTATAGAGATGGAAGAAGGCTAAGAAAGAGAGATAAGAAGGGTGAGATAGAGAGGGTGATAGAGAGAGAGTGAAGGGTGAGAAATAAATATAGATATTGAGAGTAAGAGATAGAGATAGAAAGATAAAGAGAGAGAAACATAGGTGAGAGATAGAGAGAGATGAAAATGGAGTGTGAGAGAGATAGGTATAAGTGGACAAACATATATGTATAGAGGTTAGATTAATACTCGTTTGGCCTTTAACCAACATATTTTTTACGGGTAGCATAGAGGGGGTTTCATATGTTGTATTTGAGTGTAAGATAGATAGAGGAAGATGGGCAGATTAATACTAACTGGGCATTTAACCGACATACTTTTCTTCAAGGTATGTTTGATGATAGAGTAACATAGAGAGAGCTTCATATTTTGTATTAAGAGCACCGTTTGCCTATAAATATAGGTAAGGTACAAGCTAAAATTTATATTGATCTGGCTCGCTCTATTAGGTATTTTGAGCAATGGGTTCATCTTCATCGTGCAAGGTGAGTTTGTTCTTGAATAATGTTAGCGGTGTCCTATGCCGCTTGATTGCCTATAGCAAGATTTTCCATGGTGAATCCTGGGGATCTCGAGGGTTGTGGTGACAACAAGATGTTTGCTACCATTTTCACTCCAGATGGAGACATCTAGGTTGAGGTGAAAGATGGTTTGATAGTAAGTCCTCAATTTTAATTTGTTTTGGATTTATCTTTGTCTACAAAGTTTTTGTTGGTCACAAACAAGAGTGTGGATATGTCTCTGAGATCAAATGTGGCAATAAAGGAGTTGTCCGACAACTCCATTGAAATACAGAAAGGATTTGGTGTTAGCAATTTAGCCAGCAAAAAAGAAGATTCTTTTTCTTTATGTCAGCAATACAAGCCAAATGGTTCAATAGAAGAAGAAAAATATTACACAAATAAATCTTCAAATATGAACCAAGTGGAGAAAACTCAGAGTACACTAGAAGCTGAGATGGATGATTTCTAAATGTTCAATTAAGAAGCGTGTTGCTGAAGTTCCACAAGTGTACAATGGAGATTGAGTTTATGAGTTGGACGTTGTGCCGGATGGTGTCCCAAAAATATTAGGAATGGATCAAAAGTATAATGGTCATTGTTGGGTTAAGCATGTTCATTCTAGAATGAACTATGATCAAGACAAATAAATGTGGCGGGCACTTCGTCTATAAAAATAGCTCGTGCTCGATCAATGCAACGAACTGGCATCCAAACGAGACTTCTTGGATATGGAATTGCTAACATCAATTGCATCAATTGGTATGTTGAGCTCCAGAAATGAAACACTTTGTTGCTTCCACTATGGTGTTAGTCCAATTTTGCTTCGAGAGTGTCCCTCCACTGTCTATTACGTGCTCGTTGAATACAACTAAACTCGGTTGTTCATCCACATGGGAAGGCATAATCACCCCATCGCAAAGGGAGTTTTGAGATTGGCAATTCAAAGGTCAAAAGAACTTATGTTTCATGTGGTGTCTTGAACTATAACTGTCAACTTAATATTGTAATTCTTTTTGTGAAAATTCATGGTTCGAGGCGATGACTTCTGTCTTGATGTTAGTTTGATGTTAGTCCGATGTGAACATGGTGTATTTTTTTGGGTAGTGGATGATAGATGCTGAATAAAGATTGTTCTTCTGTTTGGCAAATGTCATGATCTAATAGGGTGGCATGTATCTTCTTGTCATTCCACTATGTTTGAAGCATGTTTTATTCCAAAGAACATGGAGATTTTAAGGTTCAAATAACAAAAATAAAGCTCTTTCCCGCCGCAGCGTGGCGAGCTTTTTCAATGCCAACACTACCCTAGTGAAAGGATTGGAAAAAGCTTCCTCAAAAGCTCCCTCCAAAAGCTCTCTCCATTCCCATCCCCCAAAAGCACCGTGCTCGTTGTAGACGAGGAAATCAAAGCATGAGCTAGACATGGCAATATGGTAGTGAGAATCCATTTAGTGTGATGTCAAGCATTTGCAACCACACCCAATGCAAATATGTGAAATAGCTAACGATATCTTGTCTCAGACAAGATATGCTATACTATAGGACAAAAGGCAAACATGATGGCACATTACTCGTCGTCAATTATTAGCTATGGAATGCTACATAGCAAACAATTGCATGAGCATAAAACAACACTTTCTTATTTCCTATAGAGCATATATAATAGAAAAACCAAGTGCCATGACAAAATCAACATTCTTTCATGCTAGCAGATTGCTTGTCAATTAACTACAATATATGTGCAGTTAAGAGATATCAATGAAGTAAATAGTGCCCAATGCCCTATCGTGCCATTTCAAGGAGGTGAAATGCTTAAATCCTATTTTTCAAATGACAAATGGATCATACATTTGTAGATATCATATTACCATATATCTTGTCCTCTAGTAACATTAAACCACTATTGAGTAATTTTGCTTCAAGATTAGGGATGTTGTAGAAAGGAAGGAAGCTTGGAGCCCAAGTCAAATGTCCCATCAAATTTGATGTCTCACAAACGTTGATGGAATCATTAGGTCATACACAAGGCAATTTTTTGAATTGAAGTGGTCAACATTGGGGGAAAGAAGCCACCTACATTTGCAATTGAAAGGATACCTAAATACAACAGCATATCGTGTATGCATCATTGCTAAATGCTATACAATTGAGAGATTTGATGAGGGGAGAGCCACATAAGCTATATCCCTAGCATCTCCTCCTCCTTGATCACTCCATGGTGTGAAAGGGTCACATATAGTATCATTGACATAGTAGAGAAATTATGGATATGGTTCACCTCGATAGCATAGAAGACCGTGGTACAACCCCACAATCCCCCCCCCCCCCCCCCCCCCCCCCCCACAACCCGCCGCCTCTCTCTCTCTCTCTCTCTCTCTCTCTCTCTCTCTCTCTCTCTCTCTCTCTCTCTCTCTCTCTCTATGTGTGTGTGTGTGTGTGTGTGTGTGTGTGTGTGTGTGTGTGCGCGTGCGCGAGCGCGCGCAATAAAGGAGGCTATATTTTGTGTACAAAAGAGACCTTTGAAGATGCCTAATGGCCTATCCTCTAGAGGGAGGTGCATAATTCCACGTGATGTGACCATAATCCATCAAAGATCTCGCATGTGTGTGAAGAAAGGAGAATCTACGCTGCTTTGCTTTGCTACCTTAGAAGAGCCCATTGAAGTATGTCATTGACCATGAAGGGTATGGTGCAACTCAGTCCAAATGGCCATCAAAGTGGTGGATGTAGGGGAAGGTTGTGACCCCACAATGTAATCATAACGAGCATTCCACAACGCACACAAGTTTTCCTTTCTTTTTGGAATATAATTTATGAAAACCAACCCTCTAAGTAAGAGAAAAGTACGTATGGGTTTTTCACAAGAGGTTATGTTCTTGATTATCATTGTACATAGGAAAAACCTCTTGTACACTCACAATCATCAATGATAACTTTACTAATTTTGAAAATCTTCAATAAGTTAATAAATTATGATTGATTTGAAGCATGGTTAAGCTCAACCACCCTAACTTACCTGACTAATCTTGCATGCGAGATTAATAAAGGAGAAAGTGATAATAAAGGAGAGAGTTAAGCTCAG